>NC_057804.1:134636873-134685171 GCF_018294505.1 Triticum aestivum | reverse complement strand
CTCCAGTAAATTCCCGAAACACTCCAGAACCATTCCGATGTCCTAATACCACCATCCAATATATCAATCTTTACCTCTCGACCATTTCAGGAATCCTCATCATGTCTGTGATCTCATCTGGGACTTAGAACAATCTTTGGTCACCAAAACACATAACTCATATAATACATATCATCATCAAATGTTAAGTGTGCGGACCCTACGGGTTCGAGAACTATGTAGACATGACCGAGACACCTCTCTGGTCAATAACTAATAGCGTAACCTGGATGCTCATATTGGTTCCCACATATTCTACGAAGATCTTTATCGGTCAAACCACAATGTCAACATACGTTATTCCCTTTGTCATCGGTATGTTACTTGCCCGAGATTCGATCGGCGGTATCTTCATACCTAGTTCAATCTCGTTACCGGCAAGTCTCTTTACTCATTCTGTAATGCATCATCCCACAACTAACTCATTAGTCACATTGCTTGTAAGGCTTCATATGATGTGCATTAGCGAGAGGGCCCAGAGATACCCTCTCCAATACTCGGAGTGACAAATCCTAATCTCGATCTATGACAACCCAACAAACACCTTTGGAGATACCTGTAGAGCATATTTATAATCACCCAGTTACGTTGTGATGTTTCATAGCACAGAAGGCATTCCTCCGGTATCCGGAGTTGCATAATCTCATAGTCGAAGGAATATGTATTTGACATGAAGAAAGCAGTAGCAATAAAACTGAAGGATCATTATGCTAAGCTAACGGATGGGTCTTGTCCATCACATCATTCTCCTAATGATGTGATCCCATTTGTTGGTGTCAAAATCGGCAGATCTCCAGTAGGGGGTGCCGAACTGTGCGTCTAAGGATCGAAGATAACAAGGAGGCAGGGGACATGATGTTTACCCAGGTTCGGGCCCTCTTAATGGAGGTAATACCCTACTTCCTGCTTGATTGACTTTGATGAGTATAGGGGTTACAAGAGTTGATCTACCTCGAGATCGTAATGGCTAAACCCTAGATGTCTAGCCCATATGATTGTGATTCTGCCCTACGGACTAAACCCTCCAGTTTATATAAACACAGGAGGGATCTAGGGTTGTACAAAGTCGGTTACAGGGAAAGGAAGGTTCATGATCCGAACGCCAGGCTTGCCATCCACGCAAAGGAGAGCCCCATCCCGACACGGGGAAGGTTGTTCCATCTCGTATCCTCATTCCCATCAGTCCACCCCATACCAGAGATCCCGGACGCCCGAGGACCCCTTAGTCCAGGACTACCTCAGTAGCTCCTGAACCAGGCTTCAATGACGATGTATTCGGCGCTCAGATTGTCTTCGACATTGCAAGACGGGTTCCCTTTCCGAATACTCCAACGCAATTTTCCTCATACAAGAGCTATGTCCGGCCTTGCTTAATATGTACAACCCTAAGCTATCAAAAGTAACAATAAAATAAGTCACATCCATGGGCCACTTTTTCGGCGAGACGTTATGTTCTGGCCTTATTATTATTCTGAACTGTTTTACAGCCTCGTTTCGCACTTCAAGGCACGGCCAATGACACGTCTTGTGAAAGCATAGATTGTGTCCCCTTATTATGGGATTCTCATCAATAGGGGTTTTGGGTAATCCAACCATGTAGTTGACACGTCTCCTTGGGAATAGGCGAGATTTAGGGCTTATAAGTGGGCGCTTGATATTCGCTGCCTCTATAAGAGGACAAAGACCCATCTGTTCACCTTGCGCCTTCTTCTTCCTCTGCCTTCCAATCCCCCGAGCTCCAGCGCCCAAGTTCCAAACTTTCTTTCCGCTCCAACCTCTCCAGCAATGGCCGGATCTGGCTTTCAGGGCAAGTGGATGGCCTCCTCCATAATGGAGAAGAACATCCAGGATCTGTAGGAGGCGAGGTATCTGACGGAGGAGATCAAACACAGGCTTCCAACCCCAGGGCAAGTCATCCCCACCCCGGAGCCCGGAGAAAGGGTGGTGTTCATCCCTCACTTCCTCCGAGGACTCGGATTCGACCTTCACCCCTTCGTCCAAGGTCTTATGTACTACTATGGGCTGGATTTCCATGATTTGGCCCCGAATTCCTTACTCCACATCTCAGTGTTTATTGTCGTGTGTGAAGTATTTCTTCGCGTCCCTCCACACATCGGCTTATGGCTCAAGGTGTTTAATGTGAAGCTGAAGGTGGTCGAAGGCCAACACACCGAGTGCGGCGGCGCCATGGTGAGCAAGCTCAACCATGTTACCTGGCCCAAAGGAAGATTCATGGACACTGTCAAGGTGTGGCAGCAGGAGTGGTTCTATATCACCAAACCTCACGACACCAAGTGGGACACTGCTCCTGCCTTCAGATCTGGACCTCCGCTGCGGCTCGCATCCTGGACCAGCAAGGGCCTAGATTGGGGGTCCCTCGACAACGTGTCGATGCTGCAGAAGTGTATTAAGAGCATGATAGACAAGGACATCACCCTTGCTGATGTGATCCGGGTGATGCTCATCCGCCGAGCTCTCCCTTGCCAATGAAGACCTCTCAAGATGTGGGAGTTCAATCCGGAGGGGGCACAGACTCTGCAGCACTTCTACGACACGACGCACAAAAAGATCTGGAAGCTGCTTTTTAAGAAGCAGAAGACGTGGCCTCGGGTGTCCGACGACATTGGCCTCGATTGCAACAATCCGGCATCCCCAGTAAGTATCATGTTGCCGAACACTACTTAGCTTGTTAATCTTAGGGAGGGGTCCTAAAAATTCCATCTCCTGAACATGACTGGATAAAGAAGGCCGAGCGGATTAAGTGTCCGGCCCCGCTCTCCGAAAACACAGCCGATCCCCTGTTAATGAAGATGCTGGTCCCGGTGCCCTATCAGGCATCGACAAAGAAGGACAAGAAGAAGAAGAAGACCAAGGAGGCCCAAGGCGACCTCCATCCCAAAGAGACTTCGGGCGCCATGTCCAGAGGAACCGAAACTCCTTCCTTTGGCGAGGAAGACGAAGACGAGGAGGAGGAGGAGGAGGAGGAGGAAGTAGAAAACCCTCCTCCCAAGGGGAAAAAGAGAGCGGCCTCTGTAGACCCGGAGGAGGGGGCGTCCAAGAGGGGGAGGGTATCCCTCTCTGATGACTCGGATTCGGGCACCGAGGCCATTCCCAAGTAACGCTCCCGCGCCAAGCCCCTTGCCGAACCGTGAGTTCCTTAAGATGTCTTATATACATCTAATCATTTTTATAGATTATAAGGACAATATCAAATTTCATATTACAGTCTGGCCCGTGACATTCCTCAAGAATCGTCGTCATCGGGAGACCTTTCGCCGGAGAAGATGGAGAGCGAGACGCCTCCACGAGCTTCCTCGCCTCCTAGGGAGGACGATCCTGAGGTATCGTCCCAAAGGATTTCTCCAGGCTCCGGAGAAATACGGGAGAGGATCAGGCAACAGAGGATGCTGATAACATGGAGGGCACAACCCCTATGGAGACCGGCCATGGGGGTCCTGGGTTATCCGACCCTCAGCCGGATACTGTTCCGGAGACCCAAACGGTCCCGGAGTCGGATCAGCAACCACCTCTGTGGGAGGGGGAGACGGAGACCTCTATGACTGCAGAGGCACCGAACAAGCTGATGTATGCACGCATCCGTCTTGGAGGAGCACCGTACCTTAATGGGTATGGTGGTTGAAAAAGTGCAGTCCGCCAAGAGTGGACTGGATGAAGCCTTCATGAGCCTACTAACAGGTTTTGAGGTATGCAATGTAATGTCTTTTAGCCGCTTCCCATACGAAATCCGTCTATATATAGATAGTAGCCCCTGAGACTCTATTTGGCCAATGAAGGAGGGCGAACAGACACTACAAAAAAAATACACTTCTGTGATGATACGCGTTTGTCACAGTAGGTCGCGTTTTTTGTCATGCATGTACATCCATGACGATTTTATGACAGAATCAAGATAGTCATACATGTGCTATCGTAGAAGTGTTCCATGACATTACCAAAATTATCATCACGGAAGTGTACACTTCCATGACGATAAATCGCGCGTCACAGAAGTGCTTTCGTCAAGGGTGACCGACACATGGCATCCACCGTAACGGAACGCTGTTAAGCTATCGGGTCCGGTTTTGGATCCGATAACCCATTAACAGACCGGACCAATGGGGATCTTCCACGTGTAAAATCATCATTGGCCGAAGGAAACACGTGTTGCCTCACCGTTGGGACAGATGTCATCCACTCATTGGACAGGAGGCGCCTATGATAGGTCGACACGTGGCACGGCCCAACCGTGGCCCATTCCGGTGAAAAAGGCCGGCCCAGTAAAAATTAGCAGGCCGGCCCATATAAGGCCTACTTGTGTCAGGTCCATTTAAGCCCACGGCCCATACGAGATGTGCCAATTCGGGCCGTCAATGGCCCGTTAAAGATTTGACACCATTGCAGCCCATCGTCAGTCCGAGCCCGTTAACAACCCGCTATATATTTAGGCTCAATATAGGCCCGATGAGATTTCGGCCTGTTAACGGCCCATTCAATGGATGGGCCAATTTTCAGGATGTACATCTTTCGGCCTTTTAGCGACCCATTTAAATGTTGGGCTAATTTCCGGCCCGGTGTGTCTTTCAGCCTGTTGATGGCCCATAAATGTGATGGGCCATTTGTAGTCGGACCTGACTTTCGGCCTTTTATCGGCCCATTTAACTGTTGGGCCAATTTTCGGCCCGGTGTCACTTTCAGCCTGTTGACGGCCCATAAATCAATTGGGCCATTTATAGTCGGACCTAAGTTTTGGCCTTTTAGCGACCCATTTAAGTGTTGGGCCAGTTCCCTGCCCTGTGTGACTTTCAGCCTGTTAACGGACCATAAATGAGTTGGGCCATTTGTACTCGGACATTAGTTTTGGACTTTTAATGGCCCATGCCCTTCATAGTCCAATACCAGCCCGGTTTCTCTTTCAGCCTGCTAAAGGCCCACAACACAGTTGGGCCATTTACAATATGACCTGACATTCGGCCTCTTAGTTGCCCATGCTCTTCATGGTCCAGTACAAGCCCGCTATCTCTTTTGGCCTGCTAAAGGCCTACAGTATAGTTGGGCCATATGTAGCCCAAACTTAGTAACAACCTGTTAACGGCCCGTGAAATAAATTGGGCCCACTTGTTGCCTGCTTCGATGTCAGCCTGTTAATGACCTGGGAGGTAAGAGGGCCGACCA
This sequence comes from Triticum aestivum, assembly GCF_018294505.1. NCBI lineage: Eukaryota > Viridiplantae > Streptophyta > Magnoliopsida > Poales > Poaceae > Triticum > Triticum aestivum. The sequence goes on along the minus strand of NC_057804.1, from coordinate 134,679,960 downwards.
TTAACTTCCGGCCTAGTAACGGCCCATTAACTTAATGGGCCCACTAAAGTTCGTACATGTCTTTAGGCCAAATTAGATAATTAGAGCCCATTACGACGAGCAATTATGCACTGGACCAAAACCGATCAAGCAAATGTACGGCATATAGGGAATAACGTTGCACATCCAGCATATATTACAGGAAATTACATCCACTAGGCAATCAAAGATTGATGCCAGTGCAAAAAATGAGCAGAACCTAACCATCTACAACGGCACAATCTGCAACCTCAGCAGAGATGACGCCCATAAGCATGTGGGCAAGTTCTTGCTGCTTTGCTACACTGTCTCTAAACACATTGATCAGTTGTTGTGACGCACGACTCTGCACCTCTTATTCATCCACCATTTCCATCATTGCTTCAGCCATTAATTGGTTCACAAACATACATTTATTCCGTTGCATTCGAGATAGAGGATACTAAACAGATTCAGATGGAGATTTTGGCAGGCTTGTATTATTGATAGTGGAGAGTGTCTTAACAAGTGCATCATAACATAAATTAGGACGGAACCAAATAGATTAATCATGAGTTATTGCCATATTACCTGGCCTAGATTTACTGGAAAGAAACAATGGGGTTGCCTTGCTGTTTTCAGAGTTTGCCTTCTTATCTTCAGTAGCCTGCACAAAATTAACACACTAGCATTGCTATCATTGGCCAAGTCAGATAATAGGAAAGCAACAATGATACAACGAACATTTGGGCAACTAGCCTACACCAAATTAACACAATATGGCACAGCTATCATCAGCCAAGTAAGGTAATACGAAAGCAACATTAACACAATGAATGAATGGGCAACCAGAGAAGCACTACAATTCAGTAATGTGCGTGATATGAGATAGTACATTCATGCAGCTCAATATGAAAAACTACCAGGCAGTTTTCCTTACAAAAATCAACATTGGCGCCATTAACATTTTGCTACAACTAATTTTAGGTCAGATAAAGGTTAGATTCACGCCGATTAACAAAATACATGCTGATGTAAAAATATAGTGATATACAACAGGTACTTACATCAGCATTGGAGCACAGAGAATTCCCACAAGATATTTTCCTCGAATACGATCCCAATGGAGGAAGTCTTCTATCATTTAACCTTATTTTCTAAAAGAGAGATGGGTAAGAAACATGTAGAAAATATGATCAGAATGCTATAAAATTTCTTGATGCGAGGATACACACACGCTTCTTAGAATGGAGTTGACATTCTTTTGCTGGACTGGAGCGGACTAGTTCTTTGGCCACTGGAATCTTCTTATTGTCAGTGGGTGTTGGATTTCTCTATGCTGGAGCAGTATCTATGAAAAATAGAGTTGGTTTATTATCTCCTGGCGTTTGGATCTTTTGCAAAGACCTGGTTTGTAACCCTTCAAATTCTAACATAGCCGTCTTCCCCTTGCATGCCTTATCTAGAAGAATGGTGATTCAGTTATAAAACATGCTACAACAGAGATGGAATAGGTACTGAAGAATAGAAAGGCATGACATATTGACATGTATTCCCTCCATCCGGACATAAATGGATGGGTCTAGGCGTATTTCAGTTCTAGATACATCCAGTTTTATCCATTTCTGCGACATCTAATCCGGACGGAGGGAGTATGATGTAAGAGCTAGGGATACGACAGGACAACATAGTAAAAATACACTAAAAAACCCATTGCAGAACCAAAGTATTCAAACCCACTGATATGAGATAGTACACTCATGCAGCTCAGGATGCAAACTACTAGGCAGTTTTCCTTACAAAAATCAACATTGTGGCCTTTAATCATACATTTTGCTACAATTAAATTTAGATATGATAAAGGTTGGATTCACGCCGATTAACAAAATACATGTTGATGTAAAAATATAGTGATATACAACAGGTACTTACATTTACATTGGAGCACGGAGAATTCCTACAAGAATCTTTCCTCATAAACGATACCATTGCAGAAATTCTTCTATCTGTTAAGCTTATTTTCTAAAAGAGAGATGGGTAAGAAACATGTAGAAAATATGATCAACATGCTATAAAATTTCATGATGCAAGGATGCGCACACGCTTTTTAGAATGGAGTTGACATATTTTTGCTGGACTAGAGCGGACTAGTTCTTTGGCCACTGGAATCTGCTTATTATCAGTAGGAGTTGGGTTTCTTTGTAATGGAGCAGTATCTATAAAAACTAAAGTTGGTTTATTATCTCCTGGCGTTTGGATCTTTTGCAAAGGCCTTGTTTGTAACCCTTCAGATTCTAACATAGTCGTCTTCCCCTTGCATGCCTTGTATAGAAGAATGGTGCTTTAATTATAAAACATGCGACAGCAGAGAGATGGAATAGGTACTGAAGAATAGAAAAGGCATGACATTTTGACATGTATTCCCTCCATCCGGAAAAAAATGGATGGGTCTAGGCGTATTTCAGTTCTAGATACATCCTTTTTTATCCATTTCGGCAACATGTAATCCGGACGGAGGGAGTATGGTGTAAGAGCTAGGGATACGACAGGACAACACAACAAAAAAAACACTAGTTGAATGTAAAACGGTATGCTAGCAGAATACATACAGAAATAACTAAGGCAACATACACATGTATGATTGGGAAACTAAGATGGCATTGCAACAGAGCACTAGAACAACACTTCAATGTAAAAAAATATGGTATGGTAGACAGATGAAGTACATACTGATGAATAACAATGCATAAGATATTCAGAAGCATGATGTCCAAATTAAGCAGATGGCATTGCTATAGAGTAGAATGACAGTACTTAAATTTGAAAACATGTCATCATGAATGGAATAGGTACTAAAAAATAGGAATGCATGACATATTTACATGCATGATCAGCATGCTAAGCACATGGCAATGTAATAGAGTAGATACACTCCAAGACATTATATGCATGTTATACCCATATCACAGGCCAAGTTAGAGCAAGGACCTTGTGGGGTGAAGAGGATTCATCATCTTTCTGCAAGTCTTCTGAAGAACTGCCTTTACATGTTCCATCATATTGGGTATCATTGGCATCAAGTTTATTGGCCTTTACATTGCTCCGTGAGGTTCTTGTGGATATATCAGTGTGTGCAATTATATCTGACATGCATGGAAGAAAACTAGTAGTTAGATTTATGTAATGAGTGCCTGTAGGAGACGACATAAATAGTAGGACTGGGGTTAACTAGCAGCAACAGGTCTCATAAACTAAAGGGAGAACACAAATGAAAGCTATAGAATATGTATCGTTTGTACTCGAGATTAACTAGATGGCACGCAAAAGTATTAAAGAACAACATAGGTAATACTAGAAGTGGTATAATACTATAATCACCAGCCTGTGGGATAGCATTGGCTGATGGATGATAACTATGGAACATCGTTACCTAAAGAACAAGTATCTTAGCTGAAGTATGGAACAACGTTAACTCCTGAACAAGACCCGTAAGAGATCAGCATGAATATACAGTGAAATGTGATGATCTATTTTCCATGCTTAGATGAATAACAAAGCCATAAATGTTGCACACAAGTAAGATGAGGGTACAACCTATCTGGCTGCCATCCATAGGAGTGAGCATCATGTGCTGACTTGTCGATGGCCCTACAGTTGTTGTGGCTGTCCATGTCGGGCACGCGCATTCGATGCAGGGAACTGTTGAGTGGGGACTATAGCTCCCTTTTGGTGTATGCTTCCCTTGTTGGAGCAGCTGCAGTGAGTAGGAAGACGGTGTGTCTGAAGATTATGATAACGCATAATGTTAAGAATGACATATCTCTTTGATATGAAGAAATACACTAAGAGATCAACAGGGTACGAGAGTGGTCACACGTCTATTGACTGAATACTAAATTGGGGTCACACGATTTTATTTTATTTTGGTACTGCCCGATCTACGCCGAATGGCTTGATAGCTGTCTTGTGCCTCCCGGCTGACACTGTTCGGAATCTTCCCCGATGAGCCCGTGAGCAACGGCAGAGCAGCCTGCCTCCGCCGTCCGTGGCCCCGGCCAAAACCCCGCTCCCCGCGCCATCGCACTGCCTTGGTTGCGCTGCCCCCGGGCCAATCCACAAAGACTCCCCGTCATCCAGATCCGGCGGCGGTAGTATCTTCAACCCACGCAACTCTAAAAGATAGCCATCTCAGCGCTGCTTTCGCGGCGAACTTGTGGCCCCTCACCCTTATGTTAGACACCAGCCAACCGGCAGCCTAGGAGCTCCGCCGCCTCGAGGGGTGCTGCTTCCCATTGGGGAATCGATTGGCCCAGAATAAAAATTCAGACAACTGACGCCTAAATAAAGTTATTTGAGATGTGGTTGCGACCTATCTGGCGGCATGGTGAAGTAGGCAGGTCCAGCTGCCGAGTCGGTGAGGCCGGCGCGGTTGTGGTGGCGACCGGCGGCAGGGAAAGAGCAATGTCGCGACGGTCGACGACTACGGGGAAGCAGCGCCAGGACTCTGGACAGATTCGAAGTTGGAGCCGCTTTGGCACCGTGAACAATGGTGGGGGTGAATTGGCTCCGGTACGGTTCACGCGGCCGTCGTCGAGGCAGCACCAGCAGCATTGAGTAAGAGGCACACGGCCCAGTGCACGACGGCAAATGGATAGCGTCTCCAGCATTAGGGAGGAGGGAGGCTGTGAAATTGGTGCGGTGGGGGGCGCCATGGAGGTGGGGCTAAGGTTTCGCGGCTCGGGAGAAGGGAGCTTCCCGGGTAGAAGGTGATTTGGCGCCCACAAGGTACGAATGGGGGCTGGGGGGATTGGGAGGGGAGTGGAACCATGTCTTATGGACGCATTTGTCTAAAATGTGAGGGGGAGTTACAGTTCTACCCTTGCCTATAGGCTTCTCGGCTTGGGTCTGTGTACTGAGGGCCGGGGATAGTAGAGTAACTTTGCTTCTCCCCAAATAGTGGCGGGAGCGATTTTGGGCGAGGAGGGCGTGTTTTGAACTATAGTGGGCGCGAGCGATTTCGGGCGAGGAGAGCGTGTTTTGAAATAGTGGGCGCGGGCTATTTCAGGCGAGGAGAGCGTGTTTTGCCAACCATGGTTTATGAATTATTAGGCACATGTCATTTCAGCCGAGGAGAAGGCGCGCTTGGATGAAGTTACGAACCTACCCTTGATGTACAACGACCAATTGATGCGTGTCCCACATAGGACGATAATTTCGCGTCTCCCATTTATTTGCTCGGTCGAATTCCACCAAGCAGAGAGGATGTTTAACGGTTCATTCAAATTTTGGGAGAACGAGCATCCATGTCTACCTTACCAAGTCGATTCGAATCAAATTTTGAAATATTAGCTTGCCACTTCTTTTTTAGATGGAGAGATGATGCTCGGGAGTAATGTGTTTTTACATGCTCATTGCTAGCGATTTACTATATGACAAATAGTTAACCCACTCAAAAACGCGAATCAAACCCAAAATGAAATATCTCGATTCAATGAAATAGCTTGTTCAGTAGGTCAAAATAGTGAACTAAATCCAAAATTGAACACCTCAATCGAGTAGCATGTTGTACAATATTATAGTACTCCATGAACATGTTGAAATTCAAATTAATGAACTTGTTTGATATATGCATATATCCGTTCATGTGTGGATTGCAGACAACATGTTCTCCAATTTAAATATTTGAATGCAAGTTTATATCGAAACATGGTTTATATCAGTCTTTGATGCATAAAACGTGATCTCCCCCTCTCCCGGACTCCTGTTCTCTCTCTCTCTCTCTCTCTCTCTCTCCGACAATCTTCAATTCTATCGCACGCATCCGACACAAAAACCTAGTTGGTCCATCTCCCTTTCTCTCCATCTCTCTCTCTCTCTCTGTGTGTGTGTGTGGGGGGGGGGGTCTTTCTAGTTCCCATGCATATATACACCATCTATAGGTCTCTCTCGCACACTATGTATGATACTCTAGCTAGTCCAAGCTAGATATCTTGGGTGCACTCATCGTACGCACACAAATTCCTTGGCTCTTTGCCCGTAACTCTCTCACATACCACTCTGTCATCTCAGAGCTCTTCCCCCCTCTCTCAAACTCTCCATCCACCTGGGTCACCCATACACATGCATATCTCACTCGCACTCGATAGGCCCATCTAAAACTCTATCTCTCTCCCTCGTTCTCTCTCCATCTCACACGCACACACACACAATCTCATGCCTAGCTAGCCAAGTACGATGGTCTCTCACTCAATTGTAGGCACACAAAGTCCCCCCTATATGTATATGACTAGCTAATCTTAGTCTCCATCACAAACATGTGCATGGTCTATCTCGATTTCTCTCGGGGTATCTTTCTATCGCACACACACTCCCTCGATCTCCCACCCATATAGTCCCCTCACGATCTCGAGGGGATCTCTCTATCACAAACACACCCTCTCTCCCTCCCCATGCGTCCATGCCATCCATGTGTCCCTCTCGACCTTTGTTCCTTGTTGGCCAGACCTCTATTGGACATGTGCTACAGGGGTGTCTCTCTCCATTGCAAACAACCACATACTAGCTATCTTCGTGTATCTCCTCGCCTCGCTTTTACATCTCGGAGATGCATGCGTGATATGTTCGCATAAGAAACAAAAAAACACACTCTCTCTCTCTAATTTATTGTTTGTTGTCACTTTCTCTTTCACACACATACTCTTTTTGCACACTTACTCATTCTCCTTCACACACACTTGATCTGTCTCGACTTAGGCACTCTCCTCGGTCCATAGCATATAGATTTATTAAAAAGTCAAACATCACAAAGTTTGACCATGTACGTGGAGAAAAACAATTACATCTAGTACGGCAAACATATACCATTAGATTCACCATGATATGTAGTTTTGTATGATGTATCTTTGGTATTGTAGATATAAATAACATTTGCATAAACTTGATCAAAGTTCCCAAAGTTTGACTTCTAAAAAATTTACATGCACTGCATTATCGAGCGGATGGAATATCTCTTTCCCCCTTTCAGCTATCTGACGCACCACTCAGCCTTATCGGGGCTCCTCAATCTCTCTCAAACTTTATTGGTCAGTTTGGTTCGTGACCTGACCCTCATGCCTTGATGGCCAGTACTGCCTAGTGTGGACGTGAGATGTAAAATATTTCTTCCTGGCCAGGCTTGTGTGGTGCTGAAGCGTTTGGTTCATGCTTGGGCCAGGCAAAGCAACGTCCCATCAATCAATCCATGCAGCAATTATTTAATGCTAATATCCATCCATGTTGATGTTAGCCTCGTGGCCGCACGACCTGGCACGGCCAGGCGTTCGAAATCGGTCGCCTGGGCCAGGCTACTTGCAGTGTCTAGAGTCCAGCCAGGCTAATTAAAGTGCAAGCGAACCCAGGCCAGGCGGGCTTTCTTTTTCACAGGGTAGCAACCAAACAAGCGTGCATGAAATCCAGCCACAACCCCAGGCCAGGCAAAAGATGCCCAGGACGCAAGCCAAACTGACCTTATATCTCCCTGGTTCACACATACACATGTCTCGCTCGCGCTACACATATAGACCTAGCCAACACTCTCCGCCCTTGTTCTCTCTCCATGTGACACGCACCCCCCTAAGTACCATAATCCCTCACTCCATCATAGGCGCAAGCACCCCCCCCCCTCCTAAGTACGATTATCTCTTACTAGCCATCAGGAACACACGTATTGTCTCCTTCCATCCATACGTCTATCTCGATATCACTCGGGGCATCTTCTATCGCGCACACACCTTATGACTCGATCTCCCACCCATGTAGCCCCATCACGATCTCCAGGGGATCACTCTATGACAAACATACACTATCTCCTCCTCATGTCTGCATTTTCTCCGTACGTCTCTCTCGACCTCTCTCCCTTGTTTGTCAGACCCCTCTTGGCCACGTGCTAGGGATCTTGCTCTCTCGGTTCCAAACAACCACACACTATCTCCTCACCTTGCCTCCATTGTCGAAGATGCATGTGTGATATGTTTGCATAAGACACACACCCTTTTTCTCTACTTTTATCGTGTGTTGTCCATGTCTCTTTGACACACGCACACACTCTTTTTTCACTCACTCTCTCTCTCTCTCTCTCTCTCTCTAGTTAGGGACTCTGTCACGTCCATAAGCATAAGGATGTTTTCAAAAGTCAAACCTCAGAAAAGTTTGACCAGGTATATGTGGATAAAAACATTTACATATGGAACGATCATTAGATTCATCACAACATGTACTTACTTCATACTATCATTTATCTTTGGTATTGTAGATATAAGTAATTTCTTTATAAACTTGGTCAAAGTTTCAAAAGTTTGACTTAAAAAAATGTTGGAACTACATTATCGAACGGAGGGAGTAGCTCTTTCTCTCTCTCTCTCTCTCTGCTATCTCTCACGGGCCTCCCCTCTCACTCGAACTCTCTATACCTACGGATTATATGCTCACTGTGTCAGCGTATAGCTCCGTATATTGTTTAGTTGGCCGGGCAACCAATCCACATGCTGCCTTGTCATCTTGTTGTATCTTCATGTGCTGGACCATGTGGCAGTGGATGAAAATAAGTAAACCACTCGGGGTAGCACCCCGCACGCTAGTAAATTGAGGGCGCATTGAGGACACACTTCTTGCGCGCAAAGGACGCACTCGCGCACAATTCACCACTGCACGACGGCATGCACAGAAGGGCGCACTCGCGCACACCCAGCACACAACACACACCAGCACACATGTACACCGGCGTCGCCGCCGGTTAAGATGGATGGCGAGGCAGCCAACAAGCAGAGGCGGCTCAAGCCAAAACCTCATCTGGCGAGCCTGGACTTCATCAGCAGCCTCCCCAACGACAAGCTACTCGTCATCATCGGCCTCCTCCCCACCAAATCTGCCGTGCGGACCGCCCTGCTCTCCCGGCGGTGGCGCCCCCTCTGGCGCTGCGTCTCCCTCTACCTCACTATCGACAACTGCCTCTGCGACGAGGATTGCAAACGCATGGCCGCAGTCTCCAAGATCCTTTCATCGCACCCTGGGCTAGCCAGACGCCTTGACATCCGCATGTTCAGTACCAACTGCAAGGTCCAACCCAAGTTCGACGAGTGGTTCTTATCCCCCGCCCTAGATGATCTTGAGGAGCTCAGCTTTGAAACTGGACGATGTCGCTCTCTGCCGCTGTCTGTGCTCCGCCTCACGCCAACACTGCGCCTCGCCAGCTTCAACTCCCGCTATCTTCCCCAGATTAATGCCGCGCACGCCCTTCTGCTCCCTCAACTCAAGCAGCTCGACCTCTTCAACGTTGTCATCTCGAAGGAGGCTATGGAGCACCTGCTCCGCCGCTGTACTGCGCTCGAGTACCTTCTTCTTGAGCAGATCCACGGGTTCATTAGCCTCCACATCGCCTCGACGAATCTCCGATGGATTTATGTGTCTTGATGGCCCCGCAACAAGACATCAATTGGGAAGAGATCACTCCAGCTGTTCCATGTTATGGTCATTGAGAATGCGCCTTTCCTTGAGAGATTGCTTGTATCGGATCTAGAAGGTCCAACAAAAATCAGGGTCATTGATGCGCCGAAATTGACAACATTAGTGTACTCGTCTGCGAAATTCTCCGAACTCTTTATTGGATCCGTAATTGTTCAGTTACATCACTCATCTTCTTCTCCGTCTTCTTGAAATTCACATTTTTAAATTTCTTCTTGATGTATTTACGACCGTCTTCCAGAAAACGATTCCCACAAGCTTGACCCAGTCCATGTGCATAGTGAAGATCTTAGCACTAAAATCTATCGACCCCAATCTAGATCAAGTTGTTGGATTTGCTTTCCGTGCACGGAAAAGCTACTCATCGACGTGAAACTTCTTTCCTATAAGTAAAGGTAATCACAACGTAGCTCAATTTTTTCGTAATTTTCCCAAATTACGATGCCAAGTGTAGTGTTCAAAACTACATCTACGCACTGCACCGAAAGAAATGTTTTTAGTATTTTTTCTCACGTGATCACCTGCATCGTTTTTATGCTGTACTACTATAGTAGCCTAGGCTAGTCATAGTGGAAAGTAACTTAGACTACTCCAGTAACTCTATGGTTACCCTAAGAGCAAGTGCTACCTCCATCCTGGTTTACTCTTCCAATTTTGTAGTATCAAAATTTGACCATAGATTTAACTAACAAAATGTTAATGCATGTCACTAAGAACTATATCGTTGGATTCGTATTTGAACATAATTTCAAATGGTGTAATTTTTAGTGACATGCATTGGCATTTTCTTAGGTAAATCTATGGTCAAAATTTTATACTAAATACGAGGTAGTATTCCCTCCGTCCCAAAATTCTTGTCTTACATTTGTTTAGATACGGATGTATCTAACACTAAAATGTAACTAGATACATCTGTATTTAGACAAATTTAAGACAAGAATTGTGGGATGGAGGGAGTACAAAAGTGGGCTATGTAGGCAAAAACATGTGCCAAATTCACTTGTGATGCATTTGGCACCGATGCCCCTCCATCGCTCACCTGGTGCCCCAATCTGGATCACCTACATTGCTCCGGTGTCAAATTAACTCACACAATGAAAAAACACTGCATGGGAGAGAGAGGACTGAGACAATAAAAAAACACTTGTTTGGGAGAGTGAGAGGATGGTGTAGTTGGTTTGATTGATTTGTTTATACATGTGGGTCTGTGTGCACAGCGGTGCCAACTCTCCCACATCGCGAGAGTGGTGCCAATATCTTTTGATTTGACATCGACGCGTATTATGTGGCATACTTTTGCGAAATATAGCATCGGCCACATAGTGGAAGGTAAAAAATGCCCAAGCTCTTCACGTGCTACTAGGTAAATGAGAGGAAACAGAAAGAGAGAGAGAGATAGAGAGAGAGATAGAGAGAGAGAGAGAGTGAAAAAATATCACTAGTGTCAAATTGTGGGTTTCGGCAGACCCTTGAGGTTCGAACACTGGGGTGCGCGCGAAGATCTCTCCTCTACCAACTCGTGTCTCGTCGCCTCGCAAAGGACCTAGGCTACACGATGAACAACACAATAGATGCAAGGTTTATACTAGTTCGGGCCACCGTTGTGGTGTAATACCCTACTCTAGTTTGTGGTGTGGTGGATTGCCTCTGGGGCTGATGATGAACAGTACAAGGGAAGAACAGCCTCGCGAGGGATGTTCTTGTCGTGGTGTTGTCCCTTCAGAGGGGTCGATTCAAGATGCCTCTATACTATGGTGTCTAGCCCTATATATAGAGTTAGAGGCACTGATCCTCTTCCCAAATATTGAGTGGGAAGGGCGCCAACAATTGGCCATTTTGAAGGGGAACATCTAGTACACTTATCGTGACTAAAGTCGGTCCTCGCCTGTCAAAGACTCTGACAATGACGCCGTCCTGGGCTCCACGATGATCTCCTTCCGGCCATTCCTCTAGTTTTGGTCTTGTTGCACCGAAATGGTTGCATTTGCCTGATGCCTTGGTCCGTGCTTGCTCCCTTTGCACCAAAGGGGAAACAAGGACACTGCACAGGACGGTGTCCGCCTGGCGCCCGCCTGGCCTCGATCATCATGGCTTGCGTCACGGGCACCTCACGCGGTACCCCTGCCTTGATCTCTCCGCCTCCTCGCGAGCCATCCTGACGAGGCTACTCCTGAGGAAGCTTTCCTGTCGTTCACCCCGTGAGGCTTGGTCCCTCGCGAGGGTCTTGAACTCGAGTCGATGAAGATGGGCCGCACTGGGCCATTGCTTGAGCCATGCTGCAGGCCACATGCAGGCAAGTCTGGGGACCCCCGTTCCCAGGACGCTGACAGTAGCCCCCGGGCCCAAGGCGCGCCCGGACTTGGCTTAGCAGAAAAGCGAAGGGGAAAGTGCGAAGCGCCGCGGGCCCCAATAGCCTGTGTCCTTGGGCGCCACGTGGCAGTTGATTGGACCTGGGCGTCTCCGCTTCCCCGCGATGCCTAGGCAACTGCACGACTTGACAAGTCCCTGCATGCAAAAGCGGGTCATGATTACCTGAGATCGTGGAGGCCGACGGTTGGCCTCCTCCGGACTATAAGTACGGGCGGGCGAGAGCATCCGTTGTTCATCTCTCCTTGCTTCTCCTCTTCTTCCTAACTCCTCCTCCATTTGGATGACAATGGCGCCAATCCGCCGGTTTTTTGCAGAAGAGAAGGGGAAGGCCCCCCGAGAGGGTCCCTACCCACTCCCGCCGACGAAACGGTCAGTTTCCTGCCGCCGAGATGAGGGTGCTCGGCAGGAGGCATCGAGGCCTTGGTACGAGCGACCACCACCGGGGTTTCTGCTGCCCTTGTACGCCTGAATTGAGGGCCCTGGAGAAGAGGGCGCCGAGCGGCGCCGCCCGCGTCGCCGGCGTCACTGATGGATCACGGCGGTGTGCGTCGTTCCTCCTAGAGTCCATGCCACGAACTCCTCCCACGAGTTCGTGCTTCACGCCGCCATGCCTCCGAGCTCCTGGATTCGTCTTCCTGCTTCCTTTGCCTTCGAGCTACCGCCGAGGGGGCCTTGGGAGCTTTGGCTGCAGCACGCCGACTGCTGCACCCCCACGACCAAAGCGGAGGTGGAAGTTGTCGCGCCTGGCAAGGTTTTCATGACCCGAGGCTGGGGCGAGATCGCCAGGGTCTGCCGAACGGAGGGCACCCTCATGGTCCATCTGGAGTATGATGGCGCCTCCCTGATGTTCTTCAAGGTTTTCGATGAGGAAGGACGTCGGCTGGAGTGCTGTCCTAGGGGTAGAGGCCGGAGCCCCAGAGAGGCGAGGGCCAGGTCTGCCACCCGCCTTCCCAGCAGCTCCTCAGGTAGCAGCGGCCGGGCTGGAGGGTCCAGCGACTCCCCCGAACTTCTCCTGACTCCAGAGACGAGCAGCGACAGCTACGAGCCACCGAGCTTGCGCCGTGCTCGCGGTAGTGCCCGTGCGCCTGGCGGTCGGCGCGGCCGACATGGATGAGGTTGGCGCCGGCCCCTCATGGCCCACTGTTGATGATGGCATCTGCAACTGTGGTTCCTGTAGTTAGGGCTCTGTCAGCGTTCTGGGAATGGGGGTACCCAGACGTGCCTGCCTGCAGCCTGTGGCGTGGCTCAAGGAGTGGCCCAGTACGGCCCATCTTCATCGGCGCAAGCTCAAGACCCTTGCGAGGGGCCAGGCCTCGCGGGGAGGACGACAGGAAGCTTCCTGAGGCAGAGCCTCATCAGGCTGGCTCGCGAGGAGGCGAAGAGATCAAGGCAGGGTACCTCACGAGGTGCCCATGATGCAAACCATGATGACCAAAGCCAGGCGGGCGCCAGGCGGGCGCCGGCCTGCGCAGAGTCCTTGTTTCCACTTTGGTGCAAAGGGGGCAAGCACAGGCGAGAGTATCAAGCAGAGGCAACCATTTCGGTGCAACAAGACCAAGACCAGCAGAACGGCAGGATGGAGGTCATCGTGGAGCCCAAGCCGGCGTCACTGTCAGAGTCTTTGGCAGGCGAGGACCGACTTTAGCCAGGATAAGTGTACTAGATGTTCCCCTTCAAAATGGCCAATTGTTGGCGCCCTTCCCGCTCTATATTTGGGAAGAGGACCAAGGCCTCGCTCTATAAATAGGACTAGCCACTCTCAAGGCAGGGGGTCGACCAATCGAACCTTAGCCAGAACCACCAACACAAGAACCCCTCCCCTCGCAAGGCAGTTCTTCCCTTGTATTGTTCATCATCAGCCCCTGAGGCAATCCACCACACCAAACTAGAGTAGGGTATTACACCACAATGGTGGCCCGAACTAGTATAAACCTCGTGTCCCTAATGTTGTTCTTCGTGTAGTTTTAGATCCTTGCGAGGCGACGAAACGCGAGTAGGTAGGAGGTGTGATCTCCGCGCTCACCCCAGAGTTCGAACCTTGAGGGTCTGCCGGAACCCGAAATCCGACATTTGGCGCGCCAGGTAGGGTGCGCTGGAGCTTTCCCTTCCACCGACCCGCTCTCCACCAACACCGCACTTCGCCCTCATGATAAGCGACGCGCCGCCCGCTCCGGTTTCCAGTGCCAGCACGGGGGCCAGGGGGCTTCGAGCCTTGGCCCCCACCTTGCGGCAGGCGCAGTGGCCGAACAAGTTCAAGCCGGAGATGCCACCACGCTACGACGGCACGGCCGATCCACTGGCTTTCCTGCTGGCATACGAGGAGGCCGTCCACAAGGACGGAGGCGATGACAAGGTCATGGCTAACTGGTTTCCCATGGCCCTCACCGGCATCCCGCGCATGTGGCTGCTCCACCTACCAACGGCTTCCGTGGCCTCTTGGGGGGAGCTGCGCGGCTTCTTCCTTGCCCAGTACGCTGCACCGGCGCCCCTAGTCATTGCAGCTCTCCTAGGTGGCTCGCTGGTGCCACCTTCGGGCCGCCACATCAAGCCATTCGTCCGCCAGATGGGCTCCGCTTCCGCATAGCATGGGGCTCCCTTGGGTTGGGCGGCGCCTAAGGCCGATCTGGCCTTCAGCTCGGATGATCACCCCTCCAACTCAGCCTGCTCGGGCGCGCTCCCAATGCTATACACCCCCACCATCTGCCAGGTGGCCATCACCAGGACCCTCATTGACGGTAGCGCTGGCCTCAGCGTACTCTCGGTGGAAGCCTTCAACCTCCTCCACGTACCGCTAGAGCAGCTTCAGCCTAGCAGGCCCTTCTTGGGCGTCGGAGGCGGTTCCACCGGCTCCCTGGGACAGATCCGCCTCTCGGTGACCTTTGGCACCTACGACAACTTCCGCACAGAGCTAATTGACTTAGACATCGCCCCCATCGGCCTCCCATACAATGCCATCCTCGGCTACCCGGCACTAGCCCGATTCATGGTCGCAACTCACCCAGCGTACAACCTCATGAAGATGCCCGGGAGTAGCGGCGTCCTCACCGTGTCCGGAGACACCGGGGATGCATTGCAAGCGCTCAAGCTTGCCTTCAACACTGCGATAGTGGCACAGCCCGCCGGCTCAGCCATCCCCGAGCCCAAAAGGGCTGCGCCAGCCAAGAAGAAGCAGTTGTTCAGCCAATACAAGGCAGAGACAAGGCAGGTACCGGTCGATGAGTATGAGCCCACCGGGGCTACCTTCACGATTGGCACCAACCTCAAGCCCGAGCAGGAGAAGGCCCTAGTAAGTTTCCTGCGCGCGAACAAGAAGGTGTTTGCGTGGGAACCTAATCAGCTAGCGGGAGTCCCGAGGGATGTAATTCAGCACCATCTCAACGTGTGTCCCAATGTGCGCCCTGTGAAGCAGAAGGCACGGCGGCAGTCCATAGAAAAGCAGGCCTTCATTGTCCAAGAGACCCGCAAGTTTGAAGCGGCAGGGGTCATCCGCGAGGTTCGCTACCCAGATTGGCTGGCCAACCCGGTCGTCGTGCCAAAGAAGGGGGGAAAGGAACGCATTTGTGTCGACACCAACCTCAACAAAGCCTGCCCGCAGGATCCATTCCCACTTCCTCGCATCGACTAGATCGTTGACTCCACCGCCGAGTGTGACCTAATGTGCTTCCTGGATGCCTTATCGGGCAATCATCAGATCAAAATGGCGGTGGAGGACGTGGCGAAGACGGCCTTCCTATCCCCGTGTGGAGTATACTGCTACACCTGCATGCCGTTTGGATTGCGCAATGCAGGCGCAACCTTCCAGCGGTTGATGCACATCCCTCTGGGGCGATAGCTGGGGAGGAACGCTGAAGCTTACATGGATGACATTGTGGTGAAGTCTCGGGAGGCGAAGACCCTAATACAGGACCTGGAGGAAACCTTCATGAGCCTCAGCGAAGTGGACCTGTGGCTCAACCCAGAGAAGTGTGTATTTGGAGTCCCCTTGGGCCAGCTCCTAGGCTTCCTTGTATCGCATAGAGGCATTGAGGCTAACCCAGAGAAGGTCAAGGCAGTCGAGGACATGAGTCCGCCAAAGACCCTCAGGGAAATGCAAAAGCTCACCGAGCGCGTAACCGCGTTAGGGAGTTTCATCTGATGAAGAGGAAGGGCCCCTTTGAATGGACTGAAGAGGCCAACAAAGCATTCCAAGACCTCAAGAGGTACCTAACCAGCCCCCCGGTGATGGTGGCCCCTCGCCCTCAGGAGCCCCTGGTGCTCTACCTTGCAGCCACCCCTTATTCCTCCAGCGCAGCCCTGGTAGCAGTCCGGAAGGAGTGTCAGGCCTCGGCCGCCGTCGCACCCCCGGCTGAGGCAGAGCAGGGCACGGAAGGCCTCGCAGAGGCCACGACCGCAGCAGAGAAAGATCAGCCCCGCCAAGAGAGCGCACCAGGAGCAGAGCATGCTCCTTTAGGCGACCAAGGCCTGAGAGCCGCGCCGCCCCAGGAGGCGCCCTAGCCTCCGGAGGACGCGGGCTGCGCCGACACCCTCAATCTCGTCGAGCATCCGGTGTACTTCATCAGTATGGTGCTGCGGGACACAAGGGCGTGGTACACAATGCCTCAGAAGCTACTCCTTGCACTGTTGGTAGCCTCGCGCAAGTTGCGGCACTACTTTCAGGGCCATCCCATCAAGGTCGTCTCAGCCTATCCCCTGGAGAGGGTGCTCAGGAGCCCCAATTCAGCGGGGAGGGTTGCCGAATGGAACATCAAACTGCAAGTATTCCAGCTAGAATTCAGCACTACCAGGGTCATTAAGGGGGTTGCGCTCGCGGATTTCATGGCGGAATGGACAGAGGCGCCAGGGCTCAAACTGGGCGAGGACCGGTCACTCTCCTCGGGGAGTGAAGCGCCGGATGGTTGGGTGATGTACTTCGATGGAGCATTCGCACGGCAGGGCACAGGGGCTGGCGCAGTGCTTATATCCCCCACTCAAGACAAGCTTTACTATGCCGTGCAGCTCTGTTTGCAGCATGGGGAGAAGGTCTCCAACAACATAGCAGAATATGAGGGCCTGATAGCGGGCTTGAGGGCAGCCATCGCCTTGGGAGTAAAATGAATCACCATCAAAGGTGACTCGCAACTCTTCGTCAATTTCTCCAACAAAGTGTATGAGCCAAAGGATGAGCATATGGAAGCGTACCTCACTAAGGTCCGCAAGATGGAGAAGCAGTTTTGGGGGCTGGAGTTGCAGCATGTGCCTCGCAGTACCAATCTGGAGGCTGACGACATCGCCAAGAGAGCGTCTAGGCGGCTACCTCAGGAGCCGGGCGTCTTTGAGGAGCGGCTCTTCAAACCCTCGGCGACGCCGATGTTGTCAAGCACGGCGCAGCCTAGGGAGGAACTCCCTCAGCCACCTACCTCGGGAGCCCCGTCCTGCGGCCCGGCCTCGGGGGCACGCCTGCTTCTAGCGTTGGAGCCTCGGGAAGAATGCTGGATGGCAGAATTCAAGGTCTACTTGACGCAAGGGACTCTGCCGGAGAAGGAGGAGGATGCGGAACGTGTAGCACGGCAGGCCACGGCCTACAACGTCAAGGATGGGGAGCTCTACCGGAGGCGGCCGAACGACGTGTCCCTGCGTTGCATTCCTAGAGAGCAAGGGAAGGAGCTGCTGGCAGACATACACGGCGGAGACTGTGGGCACCACTCATCCTCACGCACCCTCGTTGGCAAGGCATTTCGCAGCGGGTTCTACTGGCCCACAGTGCTCAACGACGCTATTGAGCTGGTGAAGGCTTGTGAGGCCTGCCAGTTCCACGCCAAGCAGATCCACCAGCCGGCGGGGGGATTGCAGACCATACCGCTCTCATGGCCATTCGTAGTTTGGCGGCTTGACATTCTGGGCCCGTTCCCTCGGGCGCCAGGGGGCTACCGCTACCTCTACGTCGCCGTGGACAAGTTCACCAAGTGGGCCGAAGTAGAAGCCATTCGCACCATACCCGCGGGCTTAACAGTCAAGTTCATCAAGGGCCTCATGAGCCGATTTGGGGTGCCTAACCGCATTATCACCGACAACGGTTCGCAGTTCACCAGCAATCTTTTCAAAACATACTATGCTAACCTCGAAACACAGATATGCTATGCCTCGGTGGCGCACCCCCGGAGAAATGGCCAGGCTGAACAAGCCAACACGGAGGTCCTGAGGGGCCTCAAAACCAGAACCTTCAAGAAGAAGCTGGAAGCCTGCGGCAGGGGCTGGTACGACGAGCTCCAATCAGTGATGTGGTCCATCCGCACGACCGCAACCAAGCCGACTGGCGAGGCCCCGTTCTTTCTGGTTTATGGAGCTGAAGCCGTTCTCCCACACAAGGTCAGGCGTCGTTCCGCACGGGTCCTGGCGTTCGACGAGGCACAGCAGGACGCCATGCGGGGGACGTATCTCATGCTGAGGGAGGAGCGTCACTGAGAAGCCGCGCTACGAGCAGCAAGGTACCAACAAGCACTGCGGCGATACCACTGCCGCAACATCCGCCCCAGGACTCTTGAGGTAGGAGACCTTGTGCTCAGACAGGTTCTCTCCAGGGAGGGGCTGCATAAGCTCTCTCCCATGTGGGCGGGCCTGTTCAAGGTTATTCATGTTTCCAGGCCCAGCTCCGCGCGCTTGGACACCCAGGAGGGGGTGCCTGTCCAGAACGCGTGGAACATTCAACACCTCCGAAGATTTTACCCCTGAAAAGGGCCCGGTGCCTGTGAAGAAGGCAAATGCCTATGAAGTTGCCGCGTTTTGGAAAAGGCCCGGTGCCTGTAAAGAAGGTGAATGCCTGTGAAGTTGCCGCGTTTTGGAAAAGGCCCAGTGCCTGTGAAGAAGGCGAATGCGTGTGAAGTTGCCGCATTTTGGGAAAGGCCCGGTGCCTGTGAAGAAGGCGAATGCCTGTGAAGTTGCCGCGTTTTGAAAAAGGCCCGGTGCCTGTGAAGAAGGTGAATGCCTGTGAAGTTGCTGCTTTGGGAAAAGGCCCGGAGCCTGTGAAGAAGGCAAACGCCTGTGAAGCTCGCCGCCCGTGACACTCTCACGTAATAATGAGTGGGCTGTACACGCCCCGGAGTCTCCGGAGTGCCGCCCTCGGGCCTCGGGGGCTCCCGCCCATGCCCAGTGGCAGCACTTAGCTCCACGCTGGTGAGAAGACGTCGAAGACTAGATTAGGTGCCGGACGCGGCTTCTTTTGATTTGCTTTCTGCAGTTTGCTTGTCTGCTTCTATTTGAAGTTTTACTGAAGCTATTACTGTTTTGAGCTGGCGACCCTTCGTCCATTTCACTTGTTTGCTTCATTTTCTCTCGTGCAAAGTCTCACGAGGGAGGAACATGGGCACCCTTGCGAGTGTTTTCTGCCCCGGTGATTTGGAACTTCCCTATCCGAGTCCGCTGCGGGAGCACCCCTCCCAGTCCGTGCCCCACGGGCATCGCGACACGATCATGGGACTTGGGTTGGTCGTCCCCACTACCAAGGCTGGAGACCATCCCTGCTGACTAACCCCTGCAGGACACAAGGCGCACGATGAGGCCCTGGCCTCGGGAGGCGAGGACCGCAATGAGCTTCCCCCCCCCAAGCTAAGTAATTACCGTGCATAAACACGCGGAACGAACACATAGCACAGAAATGGTGGAAATAGCACGCCAATTAAACAACAATAGTTCAACACGCCCCTGTGGGGCACCAAACTACCTTCTTTTTGCGCAGGAAAGAAAGAAAAGCAAAACGGGCACGACATGCCCGGTATCAACTCTCGGCAAGGGCTCGTACTGCCTTCGGGGCTCAGCTGGATTCCGTCTCCCGCTTCATCGAGGCATGATGACGGGCCAACCCGCTGCCCTCTCCCAGGCAAGCGCGCCGGCAAGGGGGGAAGTCACGACCACCGCTGGAGGAGCTGCCGTCCGATGGGGAGTCACCAAAGCTTGGCGGGCCTCGGGCGCCGCTGCCCGCGCGCCTCCCACCACCTTCATTCCAACCAACGCCGGGGCTGGGGCACGGCCGTGGTCATCATCTTCGGGGAAGCATTCGGCGCGACGGCCATCTTCCCCGAACACCCTCACACAGAGGGTGGCATCACCGTCGAACTTAAAGTGCAGAGTGCACCGGCGGCTCAGGCCGCGCGCGCGGGCAAACCTTTGCCAGCCGCGGGTCAAGGTCGCCTACCCAGCGGTGGAGACCTCCAGAGTAGCACAAGAGGCCCTGCTGTAGCAACCATCTGCCTGAAGCCAAAGGCCGCCCGGGGCACCAGCCGGAAGTGTACCTACAAAGAAGCGGGGGAGCTTGAGCCAGGTGCCGGTCGGGTCCGCCGACCACACGACAAACTCCGGCAGCACCTCCGCCGAATGGGAGCGCGGCCTGGGGAGTCGTGCAGCCCCAGCATACCTCTCGTCAGTAGCCGAGCGCCCTCCGCTGCGCAGAGGACTGCTTCCACGGCCACGAGAAGCAGCATCGGTGGCCGTAGGGTGCTTGCGAGGGCGGCCCCGGCCATGCTTGGCCGGAGGAGATCCAGGCCCCTCCTGGCGAGCCTTCCCTTTCTTCGCGGTCTAGAACCTCTTTGGTGGGGCCATGGGGATGGCGAACAGCCAGGAAGAAAAAGGGGAGTAGCAGGAAGGGATGGACTGGAAGGGCTTGCGCCGTTCCGTACATATAGCCGTAGGAGGCCAACCGTCGGCCTCCACGATCGCAGGTAATCATGACCCGTTTTGCATACAGGGACTTGTCAATTCGCGCAGTTGCCAAGGCGTCATGGGGAAGCAGGGACGCCCACGTCCAATCAACCGCCACGCGGCGCCCAAGGCCGCAGGCTATTGGGGCCCATGGTGCTTCACACTTGCCCCTTCGCTTCTCTGCTAAGCCAAGTCCAGGCGCACCTTGGGCCCGGGGGCTACTGTCGGCATTTTGGGAATGGGGGTACCCAGACTTGCCTGCCTGCGGCCTGCGGCGTGGCTCAAGGAGTGGCCCAGTACGGCCCATCTTCATTGACGCAAGCTCAAGACCCTCGCGAGGGGCCAGGCCTCGCGGGGCGGATGACAGGAAGCTTCCTCAGACACAACCTCGTCAGGCTGGCTCGCGAGGAGGCGCAGAGATCAAGGCAGGGTACCTCACGAGGTTCCCATGATGCAAACCATGACGACCGAATCTAGGCGGGCGCTAGGCGGGCGCCGTCATGTGTAGAGTCCTTGTTTCCTCTTTGGTGCAAAGGGGGCAAGCGCAGGCGAGAGTATCAAGCAAAGGCAACCACTTCGGTGCAACAAGACCAAGACCAGTAGAATGGCAGGATGGAGGTCATCGTGGAGCCCAAGCCGGCGTCACCGTCAGAGTCTTTGCCAGGCAAGGACCGACTTTAGCCAGGATAAGTGTACTAGATGTTCCCCTTCAAAATGGCCAATTGTTGGCGCCCTTCCCGCTCAATCGGGAAGAGGACCAAGGCCTCGCTCTATAAATAGGACTAGCCACTCTCAAGGTAGGGGGTCGACCAATCGAACCTTAGCCAGAACCACCAACACAAGAACCCCTCCCCTCGCGAGGCAGTTCTTCCCTTGTATTGTTCATCATCATCCCCTGAGGCAATCCACCACACCACAAACTAGAGTAGGGTATTACACCACAATGGTGGCCCGAACTAGTATAAACCTCGTGTCCCTTGTGTTGTTCTTCGTGTAGTTTTAGATCCTTGCGAGGCAACGAAACATGAGTAGGTAGGAGGTGTGATCTCCGCGCGCACCCCAGAGTTCGAACCTTGAGGGTCTGCCGGAACTCGAAATCCGACAGGCTCCTTAGGATTTGAATCTTTTGTTCCCTGCGAGGAACCAAGAACATACCCCGCGGGGGTTTGTAAAGCGTCTGTAGTCTCTTTTGTTAATGCGATCCTCATCGCGAAGTAGTGTGAGGTGCTCGTCCTGTCTCAGCTTGGTCCTTCCTTTCTAACCTCACGAGGGCCTGGTGCTCTGCGCTGACAGGTCCCGTCCCCAGGCAGGCTTCAGCCGTCGCTGGTATGCCAGGTCGCGATGCCGTGGTCAAGGCCAGGAGGTGAGCGGCCCGAGGTCCAGTAAGAGCCCCCGAGGCGCGATGCTCGAGAGGTCCCCTTTAGCGCTCAAGCAGCCGCCGCTCGGCGAGAAAGGAGGGCAACATCGCCAGCACAAGGCCGCATTAGGTACAAAGTTAGTGTTGCATTAGCTAGCAGTTCCGGGGAGTGACTTATCTCAGGAGCTTGAAGCCATTTCTCGGCGTTGCGCCTGGCCCGCGCGTCAGCAACTGGGAGGTTGCCTGGTGAGGTCTTTGCGAGCCGCCTCCTTCTCCCCCGCACTCCCCTTCACACTCTACGTCCTCGGGTCCCGGCCCTCGAGCGGGCTCAGCCGTGGCTGGTATGCCAGGTCACAATGCCATGGGCATGGCCGGGAGGTGAGGGCTAGAGGGACAGTAAGAGCCCGTGAGTCGTGATGCTCAGGCGCTCCCCCTTTAACGCACAAGCAGTTCACGCGGGTGAGAGAGGAAGAGAGGCCACGGAGGCCTCGACCAATGTTGTCCCTTAGAGAGACCCTGTAAACTCATCACGAGAAAAACGAGAGTTGCCATCACAATCGTCAGCTAGCCACCGGTTGCTTTGGGGGAGTGATGAGGGCACTGAGGGCTTGGGGAGGTAGCACCTTGCGGGGCTGCCGCGGCCAGAGCTCCGCCACTCAGGTTTGTTGACGTGTCGGGACGGACCCATGCACAAGCGTCGTGCCAGGGAGAGCAACTCCGAAGGTTGGTGTCAATCGAGCGGGCAATCAAGCCAAGCAGGTTAAGTATGGTAGGGTAGATTAGCTTAGGCGGGTGCAAGAGCGATACACACCACTGGGTCAAGCCCGAGTAGCTTGGGGATAATGCAGCCCGAGGGGCGCCCCCAACAAGGTAACCTAAAGGCATGAACAAAAGAGATACACACCACAGGGATGGACCCACACAGCCTGGGAATGATGCAGCCCTGGGGGCGCTCCCAGCTGAAATGAAACTTGAAAGGTGTCACCTAATACCGTTGGAGATGAAGGAATGATGGAGTAGCTGACGACCCATGGTGTGGAAGACGATCCTCACGAGCCCCCAGGGCCCAGAGCCTTGGGAGGCTCCGGGGGCGAAGGCGGCTCTTCAAGGACCATCTCCATTTCTGCCAGGACCGCGCAATGGCTGACCTCCTGAGCCTCCAGGATGCTCCTCAGCAGGCGCTGATGAGCGGCGACCGCATTCGGTAGACCGAGAGGCATGCAAACGTAGCTGCGGGGTGGACCCTCGCAACGTCCCACGCGCGAAGGCCAAAGGCGCTCCTGAGATGCGGCTCGGTTGAGTCCTGGTATGTCGATGCAGACGCGCAGCCCACCATCCTCGCCTGGATGGGGAGCTGCGACGGGTAAGCGGCGGCTGCCGCGCATGATTCTTGACTCCTGCAGCTCCTGAGTACTTCTTGCGATGAACTCCTGAGGGTTTGGCCCTCCTTGCTTCACACCGTCCTGAGGGAAAGGTGCTTTGAAACACGCCTCCAAGTGGTGCCCGAGCGCCTCCCTCGTGACCTTGGCAAAGTCGGTGACCCTCAAGGAGAGAGCCCCCGAGCGTTTCCCGAGGAGGGCGCCGGGCGCGCCTTCGTATGCGACAGAGGGAGGCTCCCCTTGGACGGGCGCGGATCCTGGCGCAGCGCCTCTTGATGTGCCTGCCTCCTGATGGTTCAGACCAGGTGATGTTTTCTTCTTCTTAGGGACTGCCTAGAGAAGGCCCCCATTCTTGCGATTTGGGTCTTCGATTGCCGCGGCCTGGAAGGCACGTTCGAGAGAACACACTACATCCTTCTCCTCGCAGGGGACTGTGATGACTCCACCGCTCCCTGGCATCTTGAGGACATTGTAACCATGGCGAGTCACTGCCATAAACTTGGCCAGGGCCGAATATCCAAGGATGGCGTTGTAGGGCAGGCGAATGTGGGTGACATAGAAGTCGATGAGCTCAATGCGGTAGTTTTTGCACTATCCGAAGGTGACAGGGAGGAGGACCTGCCCTATCGGGGTGGTGGAACCATCAGTGACCCCTGAGAAGGGCTTGGTTGGCTGAAGCTGGTCATACGGCACTTGGAGATTGTTGAAAGTTTCGACAGACTAGACGTTGAGTCCTGCTCCACCATCAATGAGGGTCCTGGTGACCTACACGTTGCTGATAACTGGAGAGCAGAGCATCGGGAGGACACCAGCTGTTGCTGCGCACTTGAGTTGATCCGTTGAACTGAACATGATGGCACACGTGGACCATCTGAGAGGGCGCGAGGCTTCGGGTTTTGGGAGGACGGCATTCACCTCGCAAGCAAACTGCTTGAAGATGCGTTGAGAGGCTGGGGCTTGAGCTCCGCCTAGGATGCAAGCAATTGCGCACGGCTCCTGGAAGCCCCCAGCCCCCTTGTCCTGATGCTGGTCTTCATTCCTCCTTGGTGGTGGCGGCAGCGGAGGGAGGCCTGCATTGCCTTGCGGGCGGTCCTCGCGAGGTTGATCCCTCCAACCTCCCTCGCAAGGCTGATCCTGCCAATGGTCCTCGCGAGGTCGGTCACGCCACCCTTGGAGAGGGCCACGGTCTTCCCATTGTCCTCCACCTCTTCCTCCTCCTTGGCCATAACCCCGATCGTTGTGCTCGGGACGTCGGCCGATACGTTCATCTCGCACAGCCCTGAGCTCCTAGCATTCATTGGTGTTGTGGGTGTGGAGGTCGTGGTACACGCAGTACCGACTGCCCTTGGACGCCTCCGGCTGATCCCTACCTCGCTTGGTATCTAGCTCAGCTGCGAACACAACTGCTCCTTTGTGCTTCACGTCCTTGACCTTGGGCTTCTTCTCTTCCGGATCAGCAGCTGGAAGCTCGAGGAGGGAGAGGCGTCCTTCCTCAGCCCTGGCGCACTTGGTTGCCAAGTTGAACAGCTCCAGAGAGGTGCACAGGTCCTCGTGGATTGCTAGCTCTTCCTTCATCTTTATGTCTCGAACACCATCGGAGAAGGCTGAGATGATGGCCTCCTCAGTCACCCTGGGGATCTTGAGGCGGGTGTTGTTGAAGCGTTGGATGTACTTTTGCAGGGTCTCCCCTGGCTATTGCTTGATGCGGCGCAAGTCACTAATGGCTGGGGGCCGGTCATGAGTGCCCTGGAAGTTGGCGATGAAGCGAGTGTGCATCTCATCCCAAGAGGAGATCGTGCTGGGAGGCAGGTTGAGGAGCCATGTACGGGCGCCATCCTTGAGCGCCATGGGAAACCAGTTCGCCATGACCTTTTTATCCCCATTGGCCGCCTTGATGCCCAACTCGTAGAGCTGGAGGAACTCCGCAGGGTCAGCAGGGCCGTCGTAGCATGGAGGCAGATCTGGCTTGAACTTGCCCGGCCAGGCCACGCTGCGCAGCTCGGCGGTGAAGGCACGACAGCCTGCAGTGGCCACGAGAGGCCTTTGGTGATGAAGGGCTTGATCTTGGAGGTCTCCACGCGCTGCCGCCAGGATCAGTGCGGGGTCTTGGCGCGCTGGAGAAGGAGTGCGGTCATGACGTGCCGGTGCTGGGAGCACACGAGCAGCTTCTTGAGGGCGAGGGATCTCTTGGCAGCTCTTTTCTTGCTGCGCGGGTACTGGATGCGGCGGGTCCCGTCCAGGGGCCACACACCTTGGGGCCAGGGGTCCTTCTTGAGATCAGGTACATCACTCATCTTCTTCTCCATCTTCTTGAAATTCACATTTTCAAATTTCTTCTTGATGTATTTACGACCGTCTTCCGGAAAATGATTCCCACAAGCTTGACCCAATCCATGCACATAGTGCAGATCTTAGCACTAAAATCTATCAGCCCCAATCTGGATCAAGTTGTTGGATTCCTTACATGCTTTCAGTGCACGGAGAAGCTACTCATCGAGGTGAAACTTCTTTCCTATAAGTAAACAGTAATCACAACGTAGCTCAATTTTTTCATAATTTTCCCAAATTACAATGACAAGTGTAGTATTCAAAACTGCATCTATGCACTGCACTGAAAGAAATGTTTTTAGTATTTTTTCTCACATGATCACCTGCATCGTTTTTATGCTGTACTACTATAGTAGCCTAGGCTAGTCATAGTGGAAAGTAACTTAGCCTACTCCAGTAACTCTATGGTTACCCTAAGAGCAAGTACTACCTCCATCCTGGTTTACTCTTCCAATTTTGTAGTATCAAAATTTGACCATAGATTTAACTGAGAAAATGTTAATGCATGTCACTAAGAACTATATCATTGGATTCATATTTGAACATAATTTAAAATGGTGTAATTTTTAGTGACATGCATTGGCATTTTCTTAGGTAAATCTATGGTCAAAATTTTATACTAAATACGAGGTAGTATTCCCTCCGTCCCAAAATTCTTGTCTTATATTTGTTTAGATACGGGTGTATCTAACACTAAAATGTAACTAGATACATCCATATTTAGACAAATTTAAGACAAGAATTTTGGGACGGAGGGAGTACAAAAGTGGGCTATGTAGGCCAAAACATGTGCCAAATTCACTTGTGATGCATTTGGCATCGAAGCCCCTCCATCGCTCACCTGGTGCCCCAATCTGGATCACCTACTTTGCTCCGGTGCCAAATTAACTCACGCAATGAAAAAACACTGCGTGGGAGAGAGAGAGGACTGAGACAATAAAAAAACACTTGTTTGGGAGAGTGAGAGGCTAGTGTAGTTGGTTTGATTGATTTGTTTATACATGTGGGTCTATGTGCACAACGGTGCCAACTCTCTCACATCGCGAGAGCGGTGCGAAAATCTTTTGATTTGACATCGATGCGTATTATGTGGCATACTTTTGCGAAATATGGCATCAGCCACATAGTGGAAGGTAACAAATGCCCAAGCTCTTCACGTGCTCCTAGTTAAATGAGAGGAAACACACACATGGAGAGAGAGAGAGAGGGAGAGAGAGAGAGAGTGAAAAAATATCACTAGTGTCGGATTGTGGGTTCCTGCAGACCCTTGAGGTTTGAACACTGGGGTGTGCGCGAAGATCTCTCCTCTACCAACTTGTGTCTCATTGCCTTCCAAAGGATCTAGGATACACGATGAACAACACAAGAGACGCAAGGTTTATACTAGTTCGGGCCACCGTTGTGGTGTAATACCCTACTCTAGTTTGTGGTGTGGTGGATTGCCTCTGGGGCTGATGATGAACAGTACAAGGGAAGAACAGCCTCGCGAGGGATGTTCTTGTGGTGGTGGTGTCCCTTCGGAGGGGTCGATTCGAGATGCCTCTATACTATGGTGGCTATCCCTATATATAGAGTAAGAGGCCCTGGTCCTCTTCCCAAATATTGAGCAGGAAGGGCGCCAACAATTGGCCATTTTGAAGGGGAACATCTAGTACACTTAGCCCGACTAAAGTCGGTCCTCGCCTGTCAAAGACTCTGACAATGACGCCATCCTGGGCTCCACGATGACCTCCTTCCGGCCGTTCCTCTGGTCTTGGTCTTGTTGCACCGAAATGGTTGCCTTTGCCTGATGCCTTGGTCTGTGCTTGCTCCCTTTGCACCAAAGGGGAAACAAGGACACTGCGCAGGCTGGCGCCTGCCTAGCGCCCGCCTGGCCTCGATCGTTACGGCTTGCGTCACGGGCACCTCACGAGGTACCCCTGCCTTGATCTCTCCGCCTCCTCGCGAGCCAGCCTGACGAGGCTACTCCTGAGGAAGCTTTCCTGTCGTCCGCCCCGCGAGGCTTGGTCCCTCACGAGGGTCTTGAGCTCGAGTCGATGAAGATGGGCTGCACTGGGCCATTGCTTGAGCCACGCTGCAGGCCGCAGGCAGGCAAGTCTGGGGACCCCCATTCCCAGGATGCCGACAACTAGCCAGCCAACCCTATCGTATGAGCGATTGATATTGGTACCTCTAGATGACACGGAAATCTTATACAGCCAGCTACTCTAATATGTTCTCTTCTTTTGCAGATAAAAAAAGACCCGAAAGTGAAAAATGTGCTACACTATAACAATCTCATCGAATGCCTTGATCTCGATCTTACAGAAATTGATTTGATCGACTACCGAGGCAGCACATCTGAGATTAAATTGGTCAGGTTCTTTGTTCTAGAGGCAAGTGTGCTCAAGGTAATGAGGTTTGGCATTCTGTGGCGCAACAATGAATGGCGTGCTGATCACCGCATGCGTCTAAGCCTAAATGACAAAGTCTCCGCAGAAGCTGAATTTGTTTTTGAAACATCAAGTGGCCAGAGACTCGAAAACTTATTTGCCCATTAGTGACTTGTCAGGGCGGTGGATATTAGTTTGTACGATAATGCTGCATCGACCTAAAGTAACGAAAGTTGTTACATAAACTTCCTAGTAATTCCCTCTTCGTAGGTGCAGCATTACTCCTAACATTTGTAATATCAGTTTGAAACTTGTAATATTGTTGTGTCCTATTCCTGCGTTTTCAAAATCCTACGAATCAAACAGGTCCTGAGTTGGTGATGATGTTGTGCCTCCCATGTTTCATCAATAACCGTCGGATCTAGATCTGACGCATACAAACCAAGCCTCTCCATTTTTGCAAAAAGATGCCCGCACTTGTTCCCTATTTACAAACAACTCCTTGTCTCTCACAATCAGCCTTATCTCCTTCCCACCACATCTAGAAGGCTGTGGAAAAATCTGGCGTGATGGCCGCTGCCAGCGCCGTCCACCCCCAATCTTGGTGTTCCGTGCAATGCACGGGCATCTACGCATAGGAAATTATGTCGAACAGGGCTAGTCGTAAGCAGGCTAGCTCTATAGCCATGATGATAGTGGCTGCAGACGGTGAGGCTGACTATGGTATGCCGAACACGGCGGCTATATTCAGGTGGCATCTCCGGCGTAGGGTCTTGTCACTTCACTGTAAGGAGCAGCACATAATAATTTGACCAACGGGTAGTACAGTGCTAGTACTCCTACTACTACATTGGTAGTACTACTACTAGTACTAGTAGCACCACAATCTGGATTTAGGAGTACTACCATGTCCATCTGGATTTTAGTATTTGACTAGCAATATCTAGTAATGCATGTCACAAAAAATGTACTACTCCCTCTGTAAATAAATACATGGTGTTTTATTCCTATCGGTGAGAGAACTTAATGTCTTTTTGCTAACTAGAGTACTAATAGGATTACATGCAATGAACTAAACACTGCATGTCATGTTTGGTAGTTATGTCACAAAATAAGAAACAAGGAGGGAGTTAATGCACCGTGCCTAAGGCTGGTCATAGTGGGGAGTAACTTAGACTAGTAACATGCATATGTTATTAGTCTATGTTACTACCTTCATAGTGGGTAGTAACATATGGATGGTAATATGCAAGCCTTCATTAATTGAGATATAGACTCATTTTGTCTTGGGGTGTGTTATGTTACAGTAACATATTGTGTTACCACAAGCATCTCTTTCCTCATTAACTCCATGCCACATAAGCAATTGTTTCTTGGGATGTGTTATGTTACTACCTAAGTTACTCCCACTATGGCTAGCCTAAGTGTTTTCGGATTATTTGGTTTTCATAAGGTGACTTACACAACATTCTTGTTTACATGCATTAACATTTTATTAGTTAAATCAAAGGTCAAAACTTGGCGCAAAATGCAAAGGGGACCAATAAACCAGTAAACATCAAACTTCTCTCGTTTGGCCCCAACTAGAGGTCCGGTGAGATGACTATACTGCACCGGCACGGAGGGGGATGCAACTTCATTGACTTACGGCAACTGCCTTTGGGTGAATGCCACGTGGGCCCAAGGGGTGGTTGGCCCACCTATCACACATCCAAAGGCAGGTGCAGTAGAGGGCCGAGGAGTAGTACAAAATCCTACGCACCTACGCACGCTAACCAAGGGCAAGAGTGATCACTCGAATTGCAAGATTAGTTGACTAGAAGCTAAGCTAGACCCATGGAGGCGATGAGCGTGAGCATCAGCCGGCTGTGCCAGATGGTCCATGACGCCGGCCTGCGGCCCGGCACCGAGGAACGTCTCCAGGTAGTATTGCTTGAGGCCGCCAGGGCGAGGGGCCGCTTGGACGACAGCTTCGTCTCTTTGTTCGACGTGGTCCTCATTGGTTTCCTAGACAAGTTCGTCGTCATCAAGAAGCTCGCGGTCGACTTTGACGTATGCCTCCAGCCGACGCGCCCAGGCTCTGCGATGCCCGCCACCCTCAATGGACACTATGGTGACAACCTCTTCGACGCACTGGTGGCCCTGCGACTGCCCGTCGTCGCGCTGAAGAATGTCCACCTCGAGGTCGCGCTCGCCATGCAGCGCCTGGCGCAGCAAGACACCATCGACATAATCACCCACGTCTACGTGCAAATTGTCCACAAGGACTACTACATGCAAGAGGAGGACGATAGGATGCTGGCCTTCTTGGACCGCAGGGCAACCTTGGATGGCATTGTTCAGAAGCACGCTGAGCTCGCCGCCAACGCCGCTGCTCCTCACATGTCGGTTGGTGACCCGGTGCACTAGGGCGTGAGGATGTCATTGATGGATCCGTATGTATTTTTATCTTTCCATAAAATCCATGTAGTAGTATATGATACTACTAGTAATTATCTTACCTTTTGCATCAACTTCATAATTTTCGAACATACTCCATGCACGAACGGCACCAGAATCAAACATCTCATTACTCTAGGCAAAATCATTATTTTCTATCTATCGGTCGCGCCATGGAGCAGAACCAAATTTTATAAGTTACAAGTTCAAAAGGAAAAGCCTGCCGTGTTCGTGTCACACCCCCACACGGTTGGTCTGGCATGCCGCTCAAGCGGGAATGCGTGCGGTGTTGCATATTCACTTACAAGTGGGACCACAGTTGAGCAAACCGACTATAGGCAAACCCCCACCCCGCCCACCGCGCGATGGCTGAGAAAACAGGAGGGAGAAGAGATGGTTGTAGCATGGACTCCAAGAAAATTGGTGTTAGATGGGACTCATGTGGGTGGCGTGTGTCGTACTGCTAGACGTGAATGCTAGTTATGGCCCATGCCACCCCACTATATCGAGCCTATATCAAGGTACGTAGAACAAATTTCCTGCAGTCCGTGCTCAACCCTCCTCTATCTCCCTCATCAGCCAGCCAGTGGATGCGCGGAGCCCATCGTCTATTTGCTCACATGCGGTCCCACATGTCAGTGAAAACGCAAGAGGACCCACTGAACCTGCACATATTTCACCTCGACGTGCTTGTGATGAAAAACAAATCCAATAAAGATCTTCGGTGGCCGCTTTTGGAGTTACTCAAGAGTAGTAAGATTATATTTACAGTTTAACCCAAGATGCACATCTCATGGCTTCAACTACCACTCTATTTTCTTTCATGACATGACCTGGATGCTGGATGTCCCACGTGTCGGCAAAAGGAGGAAGAACTCGACCAAATCTTCGGTTGTGCTCTCGGATTAGACTAGTTGTGCTAACTTAAAATTTTTATTGTGTATTCCCTCCGTTCCAAAATACTTGACTTCCATTTGTCCAAAAATTGATGTACCTATATACTAAAACATGTCTAGATACATATATATTTTGACAAATAGAAGGCATGTATTGTGCAACGGAGGGAGTAGAATGGATGCAAGTCTTGGTATTGGGAAGAAGAGTACATCCATATATTGATAGAGCACAATTTAGTAGATGTTCTAGCACTTTTAGCTAGCATAGAGGCTAGAGATGAGACTAGTGCACTTGTTGATACTCCTACTAGAATAGAGTCTAGACATGAGACTAGATGCGAGGAAGCAACATCTACTTCTTTACACTCGAAGAAGAAAGAAGCATGCAAGATCGAGCCACCGTAGATCAACAATGAATGCATCGAGAAGGCACTAATCCAACTTACAGGAGTAGTAAAATGTATTCTTGTGGTTCTTGTTTTCTTTGGTCTTGCTTGTCTAGTCAAAATTATCGTTGGAGTTCGTGCAAAACGGAGGTCCATGTTGGAGTTTGCCTTACAAGTGGGACCGCAGTTGAGGAAACTGACTATCGGCAAACCCCCACCTCACCCGCCGCGTGATGGCTGAAGTTAGAGGAACGACGAGGTTGAAGAGATTGCTCTAGCACGGACTTCAAGAAATAATATGGTGTCAGATGGATGTCGTGGTGGTGGCGTGTGCCGTAATCCTGGACGTGAATGCTTGTTCTGGCCCATGCCACCCTACTACTCCTACTACTAACTATATACTACTAGTATCGAGGATTCGAGGTGCTGGTTACGTACAGCGAACACATATTAACATATGGCCACAGTAAAAACACCCGCCCGACGCGCGAAGCATGTGAAGCTAGTACAAATAGTGTACTACTATTGTTGATTGGCCTTATTCGATAACTTGTTGCAATGCACGCACAATTATGTATTCGGAAAATATTTTTTGCCTCGTCGCACCACTCACTCAGAGAAGCGACTTGAAAGCCATTCATAAATTATTAAGTTTATCACAAGCATATCATTTTATTACATACAACAGGTCATCAACCCACATCGACAACGAGGATACATTATAAATACTAAAGTTTTCACCACACAACAAATAACAAGCAATGAAATGCACTTCAACTCAACCATTCCTCGGCGTTGGAAATGCTTGCTTTGAACCACAAGTGATTCTCTGGGACTGGCCATCCATTGTCGATCTAGAGACCAACGCAGGACTGATCATCCAGGCTGAAGCGGCCTACTACATCAGTACTAGGGTAGGGAACCACCCAAATGTCCGAGGTATAGACACAGTTGCTTCTCATAAATGGTAGTAATGTTGTGTCAACAACAGTTGGATCGCCTTTCACCATCATTGGATAGTTTTGTCCAAGGAAGAGCGAGTTTTCTCCAAGACTATCAATTCTGTACCAGGGAGAAGGAGTTGGTGCTAGCACACTAGTATCCATCCCGAATACCATGCAACGGGTGTTGGAATAGATCCGGAGAGTGCGACCATGGGAGACTACACCTGCTTCCTTAGTAGTAACATCATTAGTGGGATGTATACACACAAGAAGAGGTGATCCATCAGAATTAGTTGCCAGGCGCCACAAAGTATATGGGCGCTGCTCCTCCTCATGCTCGTGATCATCACCATCGTCATCTCCCCCTTGGTTATAAAAATTTTCAAGTATGGGTGGTGGAATGTTCACAGGACCGTGGAAACACAAGAAGAAGGTTAATTAGTAAAGGGAAACTTGCTAACCCGCATGCATGTGGATGAAACAATTATAATTATGGTGGAAGACAAATGTACCGAAATCATAAGGATTCCATGCAAAAATAGTGCCACGAGTGGTGGCAGCAAACACAAGGACGGCAACAAGCTTGTCGAAGATAGCAACAACTTCATAGTTGTTGTAATTCCAAGAGCGGTTGGGAACTCGACAAATTGCTATCTTCCATAGAAGACAGTCACCATGATCATATTTGAACGTGCGTACAATACCAGTGTGCTCAACCTCTGGGAAGTATGCTGAGATTTTTGGAAGTGGAACCCGGTCACGAGTGTACACATTCACAAGTTCCCGCTCGCAGTTGGACCCAACGTAAACAACCCAATCTCCATTTGCGCCTGCCCAAGCCTTACCCTCAAGCGATGGCATCTTAACATCATACGTATCATTATCAAGCGGCATCAACTTGCACAGGGCGAGGCCTCCGTCGTCCCGGCGCCAGTCATCAGGGTCACGGCGAAGAAGATAGGGGAGATCAAACCGCTCCTTGACTCTTGGGTTCCTTGTAATGATGTTATTAGTTGAGTCGAGAATGGGCTTGAACGAACCTGCCATGCTAGCCGAGGTGATGACATCGCACTGATCAATGAGTTCCTCCACCATGTCATCTTTCAGATCGGGGCAAGAATAATGGGGTCATTTTTGGCCTGTTCCCTCCATGGAGAAGACAATCGAACAATGGCAGAAGAAATGGTGAAGGGCTGAAGGAAAATGGAGGAGGGAGAGGAAGAGCGTGCGATAGCAGTTCCAAATCGAGAGGGAAAGGCGAAGAGTCGGTGGACGGTTGCTAGTTTGCCACGGTTCACGAAGAGGCGCCCCGGTCTACACGTCCGTTTGGAAATACTACTACTCGCCGTCGTCTCACTGATATGTTGGAACGGGACCACATGTCAATGAAACATGGTGTGTAATTTCTCGTGCAAAATGCGACCTGGCCGCGTTGGCCCGAGGTGCCGCATTAGTTATCGACCTTTATTTTTTAGTGGCGTGCCATTCGGTTTTGAAGCACGACTAACTAGTACTGTACGCAGAGAAAATATAAACTACTCTACCACTTCTCCACCTCCAGTACTAGTAGTATAAAAAAGATATATAGGCTAGAGCTTCAGCGCTTTCTTGCTAAGGGCTGCCCACTTGCTTCTCACACTACCACCCTCTCTCCAGATCTAAAAAGACAGCCTCTCTCTCCCTCCTCACCGGTGGTCACAGATCCGCCGGGGAAGAAAAGGATGTGCAGCATTGACGCACTCGTCGTCGGCGAGCGAGGTCACACACTGACGACAAGGCCGCCCTCTCAGACCTAGCGCCCGCGCGGAATGGCCTCCGTCCCCAAGCTCGTTGCCGTAGTGTGTACGGAGGATGACAGCCACGAGCGAAGCAACTTCCCGCCGACCCTCAGGTATGCTACCTCTTTTTGAACCATACCCTTGTTCTATTGCCCCATCTGCCACGTCGTTGCATGTGGATCTTTTTCCACTCCACCATCTTCCCAATTTGCTATCCTCTGCTCTGTTGGCCACGCAGACAAAAACCATAATTTGCACTATTAAAGGAAACCCTACTTCATGCAGACTAATCCATGTCTGGGTTGAATAAGGAAAGGAAGGGAGACTGTACTGTCCAAGAGAGTAGGCATCGAACCCGCATCTAGGTTGAAAATGGGAAAATCAGTAGCTAAGGAACGAGTCTCATGTCTCTTGGTTGAAGAAGGGTAGAAAGGCATGACAACGCAATAGAGAATGACCAGGTCGATCGGTTTGTTGTCCTCACATAGGAAAAAGGTGGCTAAAGAGAACAAAAATGGGACGTAATCCACATACGCTGCCTGGATATTTGTTGCTCTGGGCAACCATACCTCCCTCACCACTCTGCGTCCGTGGAGGTACATCGTACTGGTGCACCCACTGTCCGAATGGGCCTCCCATGCTCTTATTGCCACTTTTTTGCTGTTAGTATAACGCCAGCAGTCAAGTCAAGCAATGCTACTGCTAAAGTGATGCCACATTTAACTAATGCTGCTCTCAGTCTAATGCCACCGATAAATTTAAGCAATGCCATTTAATGTCACTGGATTATTTCAGGGTTAGCTATTGATTATGGATGTATTAAAGATTTTTCATCTAAGGCATTCTAATGCTGTTGCACAACCAGTACTAATGATGAAATTTGTTACTACCTTCAAATTTTTGCACTGTTAATGCTTATAGATTACATACCTCACTTTCATGAGATAAGTTAATTTTTTTGTACAGTGTCGCAAAATGCCAAGGCGCTGATGTCATTTTATTTTGGTTAAACTGCACAAACAATTATGAAGACAAGAGGAAAGGTCAAGAGTGGGCACCTCCTCCTCCGACTGTTCTCTTGATTCGTTCGATCAAGTTTTTATGTTTGATCGATTATCAAGATTGGGATAGCAATTTTTAAGGTCCCCCTGAGTTGGAAATGATATTTACCTTGGAGGTACATGGTTTGCATTTTTTTTATACTATCATTAGTTAATAATGCTAGTTACCTTCAGACTTTTGTATTTGGTTTAATGCTCATGCACAGCTAGTATACCAATGCTGAAACTTGTTACCTTTACATTTTGTATTGTTAATTCTTATAGAAACCTTCTAGTGGTAGAATTTATTGAAATCTGTTCAGTAAAACCATTATACTATACCCTGTAATAAACTAACTACTCTACTATTGCACTAGCCACTGGATTAGTGTATATTTGTAGTATTCGAATGGTGTTGCATTAGCGTATGGACATAAATAAAGTGTAGCAAGCTTTCCTAGATATGTGCTCAAGAAAACTACTACCTGTTTTTCTAAATATTAGACGTTTGTGTACTTTAAATTGAACCATGAAAACATCTTATATTAAGGAACAGAGGGTGTAGAGTTCACCCAAATTATCCCGGTAAAGCTAGTCACACCTTTGTTAAAATTAATGTTTATTATGTTATCGGAGAGGTCTGTATGTTTGTCTCTAATGCCTGTTGACTACATACCTGACATCATGATGTAATGTTAAGTCATTTCCTTTTGTACAATGTCACTGAATTGTCAAGGCGGTGATGGCATTTTATTTTAGTAGAACTGCACAAAATTTGCTTAAAAGAAGAGGAAAGGTCAGGAATGGCTCAGTTTTTCAGAAAAACTATGTATGCCTTCCTGACATCAGCTGCTGTTGTGTTATTTATTCCTTCAAACAGGTAGTTAGAAACAGTCTTGCTACCTTTTCCCATTAAGAAATTGGAATGCTTATATTTTTGAGTCTATGCTTCAAATAGTGCCACTTTTATAGTAATCACACTTTGAATATCTATGCAAACAGGGATGCTCGATTTTAGTGGAACTGCACAAAAAGTCCAACAGGTTCAACATTAGGAGCATGTTTTTTTCCAAACCTTTATATCCAATTGGTGGCACTATGAGCTGTTCATTACGAAGGTACATGGTTTGCTACTATATTGCTACTCTTTTTGTACTGTCATTAGGTGCAGGACATGATTCAATGATTGGATGCTCAATTTTGGTTGTATCGATTTCACCTCTTCCATCACTGCAAACATGGATATCCTTGGTCTGATGAAGAATAGGTGCTATATTTCTGCTCTGAACCAGCGAACCAATTCAGTATGAAATTTTCCAGGGAAAAACATAGCTGTATCAGATTGTCTAGTGCAGAACTTGACAGATGCTAAGCGGAAGAGACATGTTTAAACCGAAAATACATGGTGTGGTATATGTCTACTAGCTGCTTGATATTTGTGCAGACAGAGATGTCTGCCCGTTGCTATTTGGCAAACAAACAAAGTGTCCACAATTTTGGTTGAACTGCACAAGAGAATAGTATAGTCACTGCATGTAGTGCCATTTGAAAATAGACACAGAAAGATTGGATAGTCACTTCATGGACTGCAGAAAAGTAGTACTGTACTATTTATTGGCCAACACTAGATGCTTCATTGCTTTGGTCTGATTATACAATGGGCATCATTTTGCCTAAGTTAAAGTTTGTATTCCGAAAATAGTCTCGCGGTGTGATCGAGAGAAGACCAAATCATATTGCAATGGATGTTCCTCCATCATGTGTGGTTCATTCTCATGGTTCCAGCTATTGGTGAAACCACTTACGTTTGCAAGAGGAATTGTAGACTTCACAAACAAATTTGTCTTTCAGTCTCTACTGAATGTTCGCCAAGAGAAGCATCCATGTTAGTAGGAAGAACAGATGTTTATTCTAGATCTTTGCTTTTGGAGCTACATTTTTGTATATGATCAGTGAATCATTGAGATGCATTAACATGTTGATCTTATGTATGGGAATCATACTAGTTAGTTTTAGTTGCGATGCAAGATCCGAAGAGGCTGATCTTTGCTTTTGGAGCTACATATTTGTATATGATCTGTGAATCATTGAGATGCATTAACAGTTACTTATTTCTGTTTGCTTAGTGTTTACAAGTTACTGATCGATCACTAGCTAGCCTACAAATGTGCTCCTGGCAGTTTTATTTGCGACGCAAGATGCGAAGTGGCAGTTTTTTGAATAAAAATGCCGACCTCTGAAGAAACTGACAAGCTACACTATTGATCCTACACGGATAAAATAGCGGATCATGCACGTACTACCTCCTTTCCGGTTTGCAGGGCTCAATTCAAGAAACGACCTACTCGATCCTACACGAATAAATAGTGGATCACACACGTACTAGTACCTCCTTTCCGGTTTGCAGGGATTAATTCAAACCTCTCACCAACCAAGGTACTCCCTCCCTCCGGGTTTATTAGTCCCGTGAGCAAAGCAGCAAGACCAAGGCATGGCAATAATTCACGGCATGCAGAAGTTTAAGCCTAATTAATTCCAGTGATTTAAGTGGTTGCATGCGTGCCCTCGGCTGCGACTCGTTGCATGCTGCTCTGCGTACTGGCTGCGAGCGATTCTGAGTGCCTGCATGCAGTCGGCCGTAATTAAGGCAGCTAACTGATGCGAAGAAAGATGCGCTTTAATTGTTGCGGGCTTTTTAAATCCGTGGAATCATTATTGACAAGGAGGGATATGATTCGAGTGCACTCATTTGACTGCCATGCCGGCGTGCGACCCAGACGGGACGGGACGACATAGTCATAATTTTAGTTTCTCTAGTTTTCCACAGCAAGCTGGTGCGCTAAGCCATTATGCATTGAATTCCAATGACCGTCGTGATACCTTCCACCTATAAGTATTGTTTCCCGGCCTTCTATGGTGGCACCATGACCCAACTCGCCATATCCTCATAAGCCCCCACCGGCCCAACGTCGCTCGCCACGTCCGCCATGCCCCCGCCCGTTCGTGGTAGACGACGCCGGAGGCGATCACCACCGGAACTAGTGTTCGGTTTTTCACCGGAAGCCAGACGGAGGGAGGAGGCATTCTATCTGTCTTTAGATGGCAATGCAGAGATCAAGGAGTTGTTGGAGCGCGACCGCCTGGCGGAGGAGCAGGAGTTGTTGGCGCGCGACCGCCTGGCGGAGGAGCAGCATATCGCCGATTTGCGCCGCCAGCGGGACATGGAGCAGCAGCGCACCGACGCTCTGAGTTGCGAGCAAAGCACCCACAACTGGGCCGACTACGTGGAGGCCGGCGCCTGGCAAATAGCCCTGGAGGCTGTCGGGCACGCACGCGTTCGCGACGCCGATTTTTACTACCAGCTCGTCAAGTGGGTTTCCCGATTGGAAGCCAAAGCTTCGGTGGACCACGCCGGCATGGAAAGGGCCAACGCACGCGAGCAACATGCCCTATCACATCTCTTGCAAGTCTGAGGCGAGGCGCAGGACGCCGGTGCCGGCATTTAGCGTGTACCACAGATGGCGGCCGGCATCGTCTAGTTAGCTAAAAGTAAGTTAGTACTTGTACGCTACTAGAGTACTAGTGGGAGTAGATAGTTAACTTGGCTATGATGGTTGTCAATGTGGAAGTTCAGTACTCTATATGTGGATCAGACCTGTTACTTTGCTCTGAATGTTGAACTTTCCATTTGAATGTATGGAATGGGCTGTTATTTTTTTAAATGGGTTGTATTTGTCCTCCACGGGTTTAGAGGCTGACTTGTGGGCCTACCAAGTTGACACGTACACAATCAAGAGATGATTGTACATGGAGAGGATGACGGCAGGGACCCGCCAAGGTCATGGCAGTATGCAAGAAAGTGCCTCCTTATTTCAAGCCAATACAAAAATGGCTCCTCCTAGTGGATTTATGACATCTGGATCCCATGCCATTGTCAACGTAGTTAATAAACGAGAGAATTGCACAATGAGCGACTGACACCAGGGACCCAGTAGCTCGCCCAGTTATTTTTGTTTTGGGTTAATTTGATAAATGCCACTCCAAATCTAGTGTATTCGAGAAATGCCACTGCAATTTCCAAACTTTGAAAAATGCCATTTCATGCCATTTCTAGTGGCATTTTTCGAAGTTTGGAGTGGTGTTTTTCAAAGTTTGCAAACTGCAGTGGCGTTTTTCAAAGTTTGCAAAAATTGCAGTGGCATTTTTCAAAGTTTGGAAATTGCAGTGGCATTTTTATGAATCGCCACAATTGGAGTGGCATTTATCTAATTTGTTTGTGAGACGGAAGCAGGGTGTCAACTGGGCTGTGCGGGACACACTGGCCTGTCTAGACAGCCTTTTCTTTTATGTTTACCACAGACCAGCCGAGTAGTTTTTTTCTTTCTGAAAATGGTTACCCAATTTTTTTGTGATTTGTCATATAAGTCGCTTTATCAGGCCTGTTGGGCTGCAAATCTTTCAAGATGAGGAGAGCTTCATTCGGCTGGCCGAGAAAATGGCCTATCAGTAATGAGAAATGGGATGTACATTTTTAAAACACATCAAACCGGCAATTAGTTTCAAATATCTTTTTTCATTTCGAGATTTTAAATTGCACTGATTTTTATGCGTGGACAATTTATTGGATTTTATATTGATATACATTTATTTTTAAAATCAGTTTGAATGTGACTCGAAATTTCGGGATTAAAAGCAGTTCAGGCCGCACCGACATATGCAAAATTTCGTATAATTTTTTAACCGTGGCCACAATATGGGCTGTAATGCTAACAAAAAGAATATGGGCTCCAAAAAACCCGTAAGAATTAGCAAATGGGCTATAAATTATTTGAAATAATGGCAGATGGCCTGTATGCTATTTTCCACAGATTTGAGGCTTTCCACAGATGGCCTGTATACTGTTGGATGTCCATCCAACGGCCGTCGTGCTTCTTCAATCTTTGCTCTTCCTGCTCCAGCCGCTCAAACAAGCGCCGGCGGGACTGCCTGCTCCCTCCTCCCCGCGGCTGGCTATGCTGCCGCGCAGGCCTCACCGCCCCATCGTACTCCCATCGCTGGCCTAGCCATCCCTCTACTCACCCACAGTCCCACACCTGCTGTTATTCTCCGAGACGGCAGACGAACCAGTAAACCCTCGTACAGTCATACTCCCCTTTGCGTGGGAAACAACCACCGAGTTTCCATGCCTCTGTGCCGTTCCCTTCCCAGGCCTTGTCGTCGTCCACCGCCCTGGTGCTCTCGGCGTGGCATGGTCAACGTGGTCAACGACAAACATGCATATGAAGTGGAATGTATGTGGAGAGGCTGGCAGCTGGGTCCATGGCCGCATGCAAGGAAATGCCTCCTTGTTACGCACAAAATAATGATTCCTCCACCTGACATCTAGGACCCTACGAAAGGGCCTCTATATTTCGCGAAAAAAACGTTACCGCCGCTGACAGCTCAGACCCACCAGCTATATCTTCGCATGCAAGGAAGTGCCTCCTTATTACGCGCAAAAAAAATGTATACTCCCCCTGCTAGCTGGGACCCAGTATAGTGGTCCTACTAAGTTGACGGGGATGAAGGGCTTTGTCAACTTAGTCAATATGCACGATTCTAGCTCGACTGACCGTACGATGTCCATCCAACGGCCGTAATGCTTCTTCAACCTCTGGTCTTCTTGCTCCAGCCGCCCAAAGCAATGCCGGTCGTGCGGCCTGTTCCTGCCTCCAGTAGCCGGCTATGCTGCCGTGGAGGCCTCGCCGCCCCCATACTACTCCCACCGCTGGCCAGGCCATCCCTCCACTCCAATCACCCCCACCCCCTGTTATTCTGCGGCGACATCAGCGCAGCCGAACCAGTGAACCCTCGTACTCCTCTCCGCGTGGGCATCCACTGCCGCGTCTTCCCTGGCTCCGCGTCGTCCCCTTCCTAGGCCTCGCTGTCGTCCACCGCCGTGGTGCTCTCGACGCGGCGTGGTCAATGTGGTCAACGACCGAATTCCATCGGAAGAATACTGTATGTGGAGAGGCTGATAGCTGGGTCCACGGCAGCCGCAAGGAAGTGCCTCCTTATTACGCGGAAAATATTTATTCCTCCACCTGAGAGCAGGGAACCACCGGATGGGCCACCAGTATTTCATGAAAAAAAATGTTTGCCCCTGACTGCTGGGACCCACCGGATGGGCCACCATATTTCGCGAAAAAACAGCCCCTGCTGTCAGCTCAGACCCACCGAAAGTGCCTCCTTATTACGCACAAAAAAATGAATACCCCCCTGCTAGCTGGGACCCACCTTGGTGGGAGGTTGACTTGTGGGCCTACTAAGTTGACGAGGATGGAGAGATTTGTCAACTTAGTCAATATAAACGATTCTAGCTCCAGTGACCGTATGATGTCCATCCAACGGCCGTAGTGCTTCTTCAACCTCTGGTCTTCTTGCTCCAGCCGCCCAAAGTAGCGCCGGTCATGTCGCATGCTCCTGCCTCCCGTGGCCGGCTGTGCTGCCATGGAGGCCTCACCGCCCCCTACTATTCCCACCGCTGACCAGGCCCTGCGGCGATGGCAGCCTCACACCGCAGCCGAACCAGTGAACCCTCGTACTCCTCTCCGTGCGGGCTTCCACTACCGCATCTTCCCCGGCTCCCCATCGTCCCCTTCCTAGGCCTCGCCATCGTCCACCGCCCTCGTGCTCTCGGCGTGGCATGGTCATTGTGGCCAAGGAACGACTTCCATCAGACGTGGACTGTACGTGGAGAGGCTGACAACTGTGTCCATGGCCGCAGCAAGGAAGTGCCTACTTATTACACGGAAAATAATGATTCCTCCACCTGACAGCTGGGACCCACCGGATGGGCCACTGTATTTCATGAAAAAAATGTTTCCCCGACTGCTAGGACCCACCAGCTACATCTTCACACGCAAGGAAGTGTGTCCGGGCAAAAAAACGATACGCCCCTGACTGCTGGGACCCACCAGCTACATCTTCGCATGCAAGGAAGTGCCTGACAGTCGGGACCCACCTGGTCGAAGCGTACGTAGCGTTGTCATTCTGGTCATGAACGTGTACGTACATATATACTGGTCGATGTAGAGGCGTGCACGTGTCGTCGTAGAGGCGCGCATGTAGCATGTACACGTACATACAGCGGCCAGTGTGCAAGAAAGAAAATACGGCCACATATGTGTACATATGGATGGGGTCTCGAACGCCTACTCGCGCATATGTACGGTCAGGGGTCGTGTACATGGCTGGGTCAGAACGGAGAAACAACGTTATCGTCGTGTTCATGGGGAGGCAACGGAATGCGTCATGTTCATGGGGAGGCAACGGAATGCGTCATGTTCATGGGGAGGCAACGAAATGCGCCGTGTTCATCGGGAGGCAATGGAATGCGTCGTGTTCATCGGGAGGCAATGGAACGCATGGGAGCCAACCGGCTTGGACAGAACAGGCGATGGAAACGAGGCCTGGCGTACCACAAAATGGAGGAAACGGCCCTGTGTTCGACCGGCCATGTTTGGAACGGGATCATGTTCATCTGGAGGGGTCTGGTGTACCACAAAACTGAGGAAACGGACCTCCTACGGTCGAAACGGGGGTCCTGTTGATCAGGAGGGGTGTGGCGTACCGCAAA
Source organism: Triticum aestivum (assembly GCF_018294505.1). Lineage (NCBI taxonomy): Eukaryota > Viridiplantae > Streptophyta > Magnoliopsida > Poales > Poaceae > Triticum > Triticum aestivum. The sequence continues at coordinate 134,636,888 of NC_057804.1, read as the reverse complement.
CGGACGAAACGGACC
>NC_057804.1:134556472-134636336 GCF_018294505.1 Triticum aestivum | reverse complement strand
CGCTCACTGTTTATCCCAGTGGCAGCATCGACCGTCTTCAGTTAGCAGCAGTAGCAAAGGAATCGCTCGATTGGGTTCAGTTTACAGCCATTGATCGATCGCTCGGGTTCAGTAACGCGTAGCCTGCAGTACAATCGCTCGGGTTCAGTTAGAGCCCAATGCCCTCGCTCGGGTTCAGTTAGAGCCAACGCCTCGCACACATGCACATACGTGTACGAGAGAAACGCGCATTGCTCGGCCCCCGACCTCCCACCGTAACCAGGAACTCCCCGAAATTTTCCTCGGACTCGCTTCTACCACGGGTTTTTCCGTTATGGACGGCCCAAAGAATGTCATGCAGCTGCGTCTCCGGCCCGCCCAGGATGAAAATCCCATTTTCTGTCATGATTTTTTGTCATAGAAGTAGGAGTCCACCACATCTATGATGATACCAGGATTTGTCACAATTATCGTCATAGAAGTGTCATATGTATGACAGAATTTTCTTTCGTTCGGCCCAAAATATCACGGATGTGTCTTTTTTTGTAGTGAGAGGGTCTATAGGAATCCGCAGTAAATAACATACTTAGCCATTTTGGAAAATTTCAGGCTTCACTGTTAGCGGCGACCGCTCAGGCCTCCGAAGTTTCTGAACTGAAGCGGAAACTGCAGCTAGTCGATGAGGACAATATCCGAATTCACAAGAGGCTCGACAAAGCGCAATGTATGTTTCAAGTGCTCCATATTCCATTGAATTAGTGTGCAAATGCTTTGGTGAAGCTCACACGCTGCTATATGCATAATTGCAGATGGCACTGCTGAGGTCGAGACCCTCAGGTGTGACCTTGCCCGCGCGAAGGAGCAGGCAAGGGTGAGTGATGCGGCCGCAGAGAAAGCAACTGCCGATTTGAAGGATGAACAGGCCACCAGGCGCCAGTTCAAGGAGCGCATATCCAAGATTGAGCAAGAGCTCAAGGATGCAACTTGCCAGTGCGATCTACTCAAGGAGGGGAATAAAGCGAAGGAGGAACTCGTCAAGGCTCTTCAGGACGCCCAAGAGGCGAGGTCTGAATCCTACGTGGCTCGCGAGGAGATCCGACAGGCCGGACAGATAGCGGCTGGTAAACCCTTTCTTTTACAGTCTAAGTTTGGCGATCAGAGGTATGCCTTACTTAATCGACTATGGAGTTCTCCAGAATCCTTTGCGGATCTACCGAAGAGCGCTGCTGAATCACAATTCTACCGGGCCCAGGAGGGGCATATGATGGAGAAGATGTTCTGGTCACAATATGCGACACAGGAGCGTTCGACGCTGCTGAACGACCAGATGGCGCAATGAGCCGAATTACACAGGATGTCCGGAGCGGCCATGAAGGAGGTGGTACTCCAGCTGTGGCCTGCTGAACCTGCTTCGAGCAGTTATTTTGGCCTAGTGCGGTGACTTATCGATGCCGTGCCCCGAATTGATGCTGTCAAACGGCCGGTGTGCATAGAAGGTGCACAGAGGGCCTTTGCCTGTGTCAAGGTACACTGGGCCAAGATGAAAGCTGTCGTTGTTGCGGTGGAGGGTCCTCCCGAAGGCAAGGACCAGTGCACGCCGGAATGTAATTTTAACAACATCCTAGAGGGTGCTCGTTTGATAGAGGGTCAATGCTCAAAGGACATCATATTCGAATGAATGTGTTCGAACGACCCGATCATGTGTACTATAGATATTAAGACTTTGTAATGTATTTGCACCATTATCTGAAATTACTTTCCTCCTGTGTGGCCATTTTTCTGTATGCCTGAGAGTTTTCCAGTCGTCGGCTTCGACCCCCACGTAGATACTACCGAGGTGTTAGGAATGGCACATTAACACTCTTAACCAACATCTTGGTCCGTGATGGACGTGTCAGTGCGTCTAACCAGGCAATCGAACTATACGGATTTACCGCTCTCACTTAGCCATAGGAGTTTGACAACGGGGCTAGAAAATAGCCCCTGGCATGTATGTGACTATCCGAATGTGGATGTGTTACAAGTATGACTGGAAAAATAGTCATTTGTTTAAAACGGGAAAATCGTTAAAGATTTAGTAAGTTACCGAGCGGCTGACCAGCTTGCACTGCATGATGACAATCAGTTTTTAGCTTTCTCTACTGTGGTGCTTGACCAGATGAACCAGAAACACAATCGCAGTAGTTCTCCCTTTACTACCCTAGCCGAACAAACAGAATGTAAGGTAGCAAACACAGGAGCCGGGCAACCCAACTATTGACCAAAGACATGATTCGGAGCCGATGCATATAATGCCAAGCTCGGGATGCCGAAGTGTGCTACAAAGTTGTTCGGGCTTTTGTTTAACGGCTCATAAGTGGTTGTATAGAGCCCCTAGCAATGGGTGTCGAGGTATGTGTGACAACTGGAGAGACGAACTATAGGTAAATAAATAAAGTTGATACCGAAAAAATTGACACTAATAGAATCTGATTGATACGTCAAGACGTGATCTTACAAAGGGTACCATAAGCACCAAAATCATTTTACATGTCAGGGGGTCTAATAACAAGGAGAAAAGCTTAGTACAGGTCCTTTTAAATAAGGTTTGGTCTGAAGAGTCCTTTGGATGTCCTACCGCACGTCTGCGCCGCTTTCATCCTGTAAAAGGGGGGGTTCCTTGACGGAAACAGTCTTCTATTTTCCGTACAGAATCGGGCTCGGAGTGAGTCCTTGTAAGTCCGTAGGATACATGGGCTCGAATGCACCTGTGGGAAAAAAGTAAGTGAAAAAAAGGTGGAAGATCATATAGGATCGAGCCGTACTATAGACCTTCCTGTATTGTGCCTCCGCCGATGCCCAAGGTATTTTGAGTGCGTAATGATGCATGCATGTACGAATTCCGTGGGTGTGTGCGGCGATCGACAGAGGTGGAACTGCTAGTCGAGCTCTGGATGTACCGAGCCACTAGCTTGCGGGACTGACCAGACTCTTTTAACAAAGTCCGGTTGCTTGATGACTGATGAGGTGTGCGGCTTAAGTGGGCCGCTCTGTACCTAGGTTGTAAGAGCCGCAGTGTGCTCCTCTGTGTGGAGGGAGTGTTCCATGTTTCCATTGACTGTTTTGACACCTTGTGGACCAGGCATCTTGAGCTTGAAATAAGCCTAGTGCGGTACTGTGTTGAATCGAGCAAAAGCGGTCCGTTCGAGCAGTGCGTGATAGCCATTTCGGAAGGGTACGATATCGAAGATCAAGTCTTCGCTGAGGAAGTTATCGGGCGAGCCGAAGATAACTTCCAATGTTATTGAGCCCGAGCAGTGGGCCTCTACGCCAGGTATTACTCCTTTAAAGGTAGTTTTCGTGGGCTTGATTCTTGATGGATCGTTACCCAGTTTGCGTATGGTGTCCTGATAGAACGGGTTAAGGCTGCTGCCGCCGTCCATGAGGACTCTCATGAGTTGGAATCTGTCGTTGATTGGATCGAGGACTAGGGCTGCCGATCCTCCATGACGGATACTGGTCGGGTGGTCCTTTTGATCGAAAGTGATCGGGCAAGCCGACCATGGGTTGAATTTTGGGGCGACCGGCTCTACGGCATAGACGTCCCTTAATGCGCGCTTGCGCTCCTATTTGGGGATATGTGTGACATAGATCATATTCACCGTTTTGACCTCAGGGGGAAATTCCTACTGCTCCCTTGTGTTCGGTGGGCGAGGCTCTTCGTCGTCGTCTTCCTGGGCGGCCTTTTCCCATTGTGCTTGGTGTTGAGCTTGCCGACCTGTTTAAACACCCAATAGTTTTTGTTGGTGTGATTGGCAGGTTAATCGGGGTGCCATGAATCTGGCAAGGCCAATCAAGTATTCTGTCCAAACTAGATGGACCGTCTTTGTTTCCTTTGAATGGTTTCTTCCGCTGACCGGATCTTGAGCCACTGAATCCGGCGTTCACCGCCATGTCTTCTGTATTGTTTCGACGCTTGTTCTTATCACGTCGTGGTTTGCCATTGCTATCCCTGGCTTCGGAGGTGCCTGGGTCATTGATGCTATTGCTTCTATGAGCAAGCCAGCTATCTTCTCCCACGCAAAAGCGGGTCATAAGTGCGGTCAGGGCTGCCATGGACTTCGGTTTCTCTTGGCCGAGGTGTTGGGCGAGCCACTCATCTTGGACACTGTGTTTGAAGGCCGCAAGGGCTTCGGCATCCAGAAAATCAACAATCTGATTCATTTTAATTAAGAACCTGGTCCAGAGCTTCCGGGTCGATTCGTCGGGTTGCTGGATTATGTGACTAAGGTCATCGGCATCCGGGGGCCGAACATAGGTACCTTGGAATTTGTTTCTAAAGGCGTCCTCCAAGTCTTCCTAGCTTCCAATGGAGTTTTTTGGGAGGCTGTTCAGCCAATGTTGTGCTTGTCGGGGATATACCCCGCGGTATGAACCAGCCGGAAATATGACCCAGACAGGCTTGGCGGTTTACTTGAAGACCGGATTGACATTCGGTGAGTCACTGGCGACCCGCCCTGACTAGACGGTTTACAAGTAATCTTCCAGAACATTATGACTCACTGGTAACCCAGTGATGCGACAGACGGATGACAAGGCCCAAGGACGAGAAGGGTGGTTTTTGTTAATAGTGGGCCGGTTTAAGAGGAAAGGCGTAAGGAATATTTACCTTTCAAGGAGTTAAGACCCGGACTTGTATCCGGTTTGTATTAGAAGGTAGACTAGTCCTAATCTTAATAGGACTCCACATGTAACCCGCCCCTTCAAACTTATATAAGGAGGGGCAGGGCCCCGAAAAGGAGGACAAACAACAAGAAACAATCTCTAGGGCTAGACACAACTAGAGGAGAGCCGGTTTACAGCGACTGCCTGATAAGCATAATGAGACCTAGCCACAAACAACATGTAGGGCTATTTCCGGATGATGTTTCCCGGGGCCCAAAGCTGCCTAAATCCTTGTCTTGTATGTTGATCCGTCGTGCGTCTCTCGATTCCGACCAACCCCTTCAAGCTACCGCATAGATGTGTTTGCCTCACGACTAAGTCCTCACACTAGGACATCTGTCATGACAATTCCACGACAGTTGGCGCCCACTGTGGGGCTCGCGCACGGTGGTGTTGAGTTTTTGAAGGGATATTTTCCATGGTCTCAAGAAGTTCGTAATTGGACGGATGAAGAAAGTTTGGCAGGAAGATTATAATCTTCAGCAGTGCCGACAAATTAGGGTTTGTGGTTTCTGCGGGTCGCCGCCGGCGCAACATGATCCATCGAATCCGAAGTAAAAAATCAATTTTTCTGCAGTCGCTTATTGCCGAGGCCGATAGGAATTGTGATTCAACTGCTGTGCGCTGTGTCAAATCAGTCAACAAACGCATGTACAGGCAAGAGTCAAATTCTGAGATGGCTTTGTAAAGTGATCCACTACTACGGTTTGGAGTACTATTTTGATTATGCGACTGTCCGCATGAAGGCGATATTACTGCAGTAATACTCTGCGACGACTGTTGTGATAAAGTGATCACCAAGTACTTAAATAATGCCTATAGGAAAACTCAGATTTTTTGGGAAGGAGTAATCTATACAGCAGGGTCCAGATTCATTTGTTAATCACTCCTTTGATCAAGCCAGCCACAAGCACTATTACATGAATCTACTAGTAGTATTGTTCAGTACCAAAGGGAAGAAGATTACGACCCGGAGTCTATCCATTGCCGAGTCGCCCACGGCATTCAAACTGCTTCCTCTACGGCGGGTCAACAACGAGCCACGGCTGGCCTCATCTGAGCAGTCGTGCAGGATAACCCGGTGTAAGACAGTCTGAGGTGAGAGCCGGCAAATTCATCATTCATTTACAGCAACTCACTGGCAAGAAGAAAACATTTATTGATGGAAATTCAAGATCGAGAAGGATTGTGTGTGTTCCCGCACGTGTTGATAGGAGATCCTCCGAGTTGCGAGTTTCTACTATTGTGCCTCGCACGCGACCGCGCAGTCTGTCGGGTCGATTTCAATTACTATCTAATGGAGAGATCCGCCGAGTCCGAGACAAAAGTTTTTGGTTGTGGTAGTTTTTGGCGATCCGTCAAGTTGTAAGCTAATGGAAAAAGAAATCTCGATGATGACGATGGAAATTGCTTCTGTATGTGAAGGGCAGTCAACGAAAAGTCAAACCACCACTCCCATCTGGCGATCGTTGATCAAGTCACGGAGACCGACAGGAGTACGGCGGGCTGTGTGCCTCGCAGACCATCACATCATAACTCGCTGAGCTGCAAATATACTATACGAGGGTGCAGCGGTTGTTACAAGTTTCCCATGGTAACACGTCCGCGTTTCCTAGATTTTTGTGTCCCGAGGCAACAAGCTACTATTGTTTGCTACCCTTTCTTGATGTGGAGATCAGTTAAACCTAAGAAACAAAGTGCTACGCATAGTAGTACAGACGAAGATCCTAGTTGAGAGTATACTGCCAGCAAGACCTCCAAGAAAGCTCTCATGTGGTCATAAGGGACAAACCGTCGCATCAAAAATCAGTACACAGCAAAAACGTGCATTGAGACTCCCTCAAACCAGGTGCTATCTGTTCCATATATTTTATCAGCACGGGTTAAATTGTTTGAAAACGATTACTCTGGTTTGTGATATTTTTTCGCAGGATCAATATTCATTACAAAGGTGTGCCTAAGGGACGCGCGCTTACGTCACTTTTGTGCTAGTGATTATCCATGTTGTGCTGCCGGACGAATACGTGCGCAAATCGTCGTCCCTGGGGCCCGGTTTATATACACTTGTCGGGACCGCGCCCACGATTGACTCGGCGTCCATGCAGTTTACCGCGCCCATAATTAACTTGCCCGACCATATGGAGTATTACTATCATCTATGATTCACAAACATCAGGTGATATCTGTCTAAAAATTATTTTATTAACACTTATTATTTTTTGTCAAAGAACAATTACTTTGCCCTGTAATACTTATACACAGGATAAGTTTTTTATGCTATTATACCGTGGAGATGGAGGCGTGCCAACATCATTCGGCACAGGTGGTTGTCCTTATTCAACGGACTCCCGCGCCGGCTTACAATGCCTTGGCCGACTCGCCCGTCTGCGCCGCCTTACAACGCCAGGGACGACTCGCTCATCTGCCCTCGTGGCGGTTCATGCGTCCGCACCGGTTTACAACGTGGAGGACAACTTGCTCGTCTGTGTCGGCTTACCATACTGCGGCCGAGTCATGTGTCTGCACTGCCTCTGATGCTGTGGTCGTTTTACTGTTCGCCCTGCGGTCCAACCTATTCAATGTGCCGGGTTGGCTAACGAACACCGATGAGGATCATAAGGTCCAAATACATCAGGTGATATCTGTCTAGATTATTTTAAATAGCACATGTCAACTTTTTCCTTTTGAGAACAATTACTCCGGTTTATGATATTATATATGCAGGACATTTGGTCACTGCAAAAGCGGTAGCGACTCGCCAGCGTCCATGCTGCCTCTAATGTTGCGGTTGTTTTTTCCGTCCGCCTCCGCGGTTCGGAATATATCAACACAATGCGGATCACTTGCCCGTTCGCACGGTTTACCGTGCCGCTTCACCATGGTGGTCAACTGATCATCAACTCCGTGGCAGATAAAAACTGGCCTAACATATCAGGTGAAATCCATCTAGTATATTTTTATTATATATTGCTTTCTTTAAAAGAGAAATTACTCCGGTTTGCAAAGTTATCTAATGTAGGACCCTAAACCACCATATTGGTGCAAATTTAAAGGCCGTCAGAAAATGTTCGGCTTAAAAAGAAGGATTCCGGTTTAAAATCCAGCTCAAGGGAAAGCTGTCCCCCGCAAAGCTTTGAAGCTCTCAATATCCGATTTAAGAATTTCTGGTTCAAAAGAATAATCTCTCGCAAGTTCGAGTTCTCGGGAAAATTAAAGGGACCAAAGAGAGTTTGTTGCATAACACAACTCAAACATAGGCACCCGGTGAGCACAGCTCAGAAATATATCACTTGGGGTTTCTGTTTATAAAGCGGAGTTTCTGATTACCCATTGATCCGGCTTCTAAAGCCATATATATATAATCACTTGGGGGCTTGGTCGTATTCGAACCATAGCTACACCTCTTGATCGGCGTAAGGCCACCAGGGAAATCACTTGGGGGCTTGGTCACATTCGAACCATGGCTACACCTCTTGATCGGCGTAAGGCCAAAAGGAAATTACTTGGGGGCCAAAGAGAGTGTTGCAAAAGCACAACTCAAACATAGGCACCCACTGAAATAGCTCAAAATATTGCTTGGGGGCTCTTTGCTTCGCAATGAACAAAGAGTCTACTCTTGTAATAGGCTATCAAGCCAGGCTTGGAAGCCAGGTGTATTCACCTAAAATCCCGGGTTATCCTGCCTTCTTTAAGTAAGCCACTCCGTCCCGGTAAACCTGGTATGACCTATCAAACGTTTGACAAGTCAATCTCATAGACCCTGAAATTGTCAAAGGTAAAACGATGATTGGTTAATGATTGAGGTTGATCTTAAAAGGCTTTGTAAAATGGTTTAACTCAGTGGCCTGGCAGCCCATGAAAAGCCTCGATTTGGGGCCTGGCAGCCCGTGAAAAGCCTCGCATGTTCCTTTTATGCTTTTATTTGCCAAGTTTTTTATCCTTTGATGAGGTTTATAATATTTTATGACAGACCGGTGTTTATTGACCCAGCTTGGCTTTCAACTACAAGTTGTCAGTACATGATCAATTCTAATCCGGAGTTTATTAACCCGGTCTGGTTTCGACTATAGGTCGCCAGTATTATATATGGTTAATCCGGTGTTTATCACAACCCAGTACGGTTTTATCATAAACCGGCACAATATGCAAGGAGTTATCAGTACTCAAGATTGGGGTTATCACCCTTACTACAAAAAGTTGGTAAACCAACAATGTGATTCAATGTCAGAGGTATGATATATTTCATATTTGATTATTCTTAAGTGCAGCCTTGGTTATAAACCCGGGTTGTATGTTCGGCATTATGACCCGTCCGGTGGTAAACCGCCAGGACACTTTAAACTTGTTGTATGCAGAAACAGGTTGAATAAAGCATAATTATAAAGCACTGGTGTATATTAACCCGGCCAAGCTTTGGACTATAAGTCGCCAGTATGATGATAAATTATCCGGTGTTTATTAACCCGGCCTGGCTTTGGACTATAAGTCGCCAGTATATATTTGGATTGCGCCACTGGAATCATGCGCTCATAAATCATTGGATTATATTATTCAAATCTTCAAATAGCCAACATGGCTGGATTTTATTATGGTTATCAATAATCATTATTATGATCAAGGTTTTCAAAGTTGCTTTAGCGCAATGGCTATCATATTATCAATGGATATGATTAATTTTACAATTGAAGAAATAGTCCCGGGTCGCTGCAGGCTTACAACCCGGCACTTGGGGCTACCTTATTCAAATATGCAAGTCTCATGTCGCCGCAAGCATGCACCATGACACTTGGGGGCTAATGCAAAGTCATTTTTTTGCTCACCTCATTAAAGACCCGACTCATCATATCATAATGAGCCGGCCCTTGGTGTCGGTGTCAAAACCGGCGGATCTCGGGTAGGGGGTCCCGAACTGTGCGTCTAGGCGGATGGTAACAGGAGACAAGGGACACGATGTTTTTACCCAGGTTCGGGCCATCTCGATGGAGGTAAAACCATACTCATGCTTGATTAATATTGATGATATGGGTAGTACAAGAGTGGATCTACCACGAGATCAGAGAGGCTAAACCCTAGAAGCTAGCCTATGGTATGATTGTTGTTCATCCTATGGACTAAAACCCTCCGGTTTATATAGACACCGGAGAGGGCTAGGGTTACACACAGTCGGTTACAATGGGAGGAGATCTACATATTCGTATCGCCAAGCTTGCCTTCCACGCCAAGGGAAGTCCCATCCGGACACGGGACGAAGTCTTCAATCTTGTATCTTCATAGTCCAGGAGTCCGCCCAAAGTTTATAGTCCGGTCATCCAGACACCCCCTAATCCAGGACTCCCTCAGTAGCCCCTGAACCAGGCTTCAATGACGACGAGTCCGGCGCGCAGATTGTCTTCGGCATTGCAAGGCAGGTTCGTCCTCCGAATACTTCATAGAAGAATTTGAACACAAGGATAGTGTCCGGCTCTGCAAAATAAGTTCCACATACCACCGTAGAGAGAATAATATTTGTACAAATCTAATCTGCTGACGTATTCTGCAGCGTGACATCACGCCACGGCCAAGCCTTTATTCGAATCGTTTTATTGTCCCACCTCTGCGCGCTTAGCGAGGTGGTTTCCTTGGCACGTCTTGTCGAAGCAGAGATCGTGTCCCCTTATTCTGGGATTCTCATCAATATGCGTGTGGGTAACCCAACCGTGCCATTAATCACGGCGCTTGGGAGATAAGCGAGTTTTACCAGGCTGGTGGGGCTACATAGTTTCGTCCGCCCATATAAGGGGATAAGGATCCACCCTTTCCATCTACGCCTTCTTCCTCCTTCGCTTATCCATTTCCGCGCACTCCAGCTCCAGCGCCCAAGTCCGCACTTCCCACCTCAACCTTCTCCAGCCATGTCCGAAGCGGGAGGCAGGTGGATGGCCTCCTTCGTCACGGAGGGGCACATCAAAAAGTTGAGGAAGGCCGAATACTTGTCCAAAGATATGGCGCACCGGCTTCCAGATGAGGGGCAGCTCATCCCCACCCCCAGGCCCCATGAGAGGGTGGTGTTCCTTCCCCATTTCCTCCGCGGACTGGGCTTCCCACTCCACCCATTTGTCCGGGGGCTCATGTTCTACTGCGGCCTGGATTTCCATGATCTGGCCCCGAACTTCATCCTCAACATCTCGGCGTTTATGGTCGTGTGTGAGGTCTTCCTCCGCATCAAGCCCCACTTCGGCTTATGGCTGAAGATCTTCAATGTCAAGCCGAAGGTAGTGGGCAGCCAGCAAGCGGAGTGCAGAGGCGCCATGGTGGGCAAGATGCCCAACGTCATATGGCTCGAGGGCTCCTTTGTGGAAACCATCAAAGGGTGGCAATCGGGGTGGTTCTACATCACCGAGTCGCGTGACCCTGAATGGGCAGCGGCCCCCGAATTCTGATCTGGCATCCCTACACGGCTCAACTCCTGGAAAGAGACGGGCCTGTCGTGTGGTAATTCGGGAGAGCTGACCGGACTCCAAACCTGCGTCCAAAACCTGGTGGACAAGAAGGTTAAACTTGTAAACGTAGTCCAGGTCATGCTCTTCCACCGGATTCTCCCATGTCAACGTCGGGCTTTTAACTTGTGGGAGTTCGACCCGACCTAGCACCAAACTCTGTCCAGGCTCTTTGACACAACACACGAGGATGCCTGGAAGGTGCTATTCAAGGGTGCTGAGGTTCCCCCTCCCATTACCGAGGATCGCGGATTCTGCGCGAAGCGCCAAGCCAGCGCGGTAAGCTTGTTTTACCGTTTACGGGATACTTGTTTTTCATAGTTCGACTCTATGAGGGATCTAAGTTCCCGTTCCTTTGACAGAACTGGCAGAAGAAGTTCAGACAGATCTATAGTCCGGCTCCTTTGACCGAAGGCCCAGCGGATGCCCGCTTGGCAAAGCTGCTGGTCCCGGCAACTTACGTGGTGCCGGAGAAGAAGGCCAAGAAGAAGGCCACGGGAACTCGAAAGAGTTCACGGCGCCTGGTGGTGTCGGATTCATCGCCCGACGACTCCGAAGCGCACTCCTCCCACGAAGACGGGGAGGAGGAAGAAGAGGCCTCTCCCCCTCCAACAGGGGGAGGAAAGAGAAGGAAGGCCACCCCAACTAGGGGGGCCAGTGGGTCCAAGAAGGGGAAGACCCTTCTCCCGGACTACTCCACCAACGCCGACGACGGCGAAGAGGAGTGGCCATCCAGGGCCAAGCCCCTGGCAAAATCGTAACTATCCGGATACCAGAATAACTCATGGCGTTCCTTTATTGCACAGTATCTTCTAACGCCGAACATAACCATGCAGTCCGCCCAACGCCCGGCTCGACGCTTTGTCGAGCGGCTCCCTGGACTCGTTGGATGTGAATAGTCTTTCACTCCCGAACACTACCTCCCCTCGCCCTACGGACGATGCCGAGGTGGAGTCTCAAAAGGGGCCAAGCCAGGAGGTGGTGGTCCCGGAGGCGCCGCAAGGCGACCTCCCAGACTCCAGGCGCAAAGGGGATAAAACCCTAAAGGGCTCTAAGTTCGGCCCTGGGCCGGACACTGCACCGGAACCTTCAGTGGTTCCGGAGTCCGGCAGGCGGCCCCCTCGTAAGAAGGGCAAGCCTACGATGCCGGTGAGCTCCGTCCAACCGGAGGCACCGGATAATTTGCTAGAGGTGCTTAACGGCGCCTCCATCGACGAGGAACATCGCACTATTATGAGTGCGGTGATCCAGAAGGTTCAGTCCACCAAGAGCGGGCTGACAGAAGCCTGTGCCAGCCTTCTAACAGGCTTTGAGGTATGTATTTAAGACATGTAAAAATATTACCGCATAGACAGTAGCCCCTGATGCTCAGTTTGGTGTTCGGAAAGAAAAGCCGGACTGAGGATCTAAAAAGAGATACGCAGGAGTCTAACATAAGTATGTCAATATGGGAATGCAGGCTGCGCTGCTAACCTCTGTCGCACTGACTGCGGAGGTCGATGCATTGAAGCAGAGCCTCGAGCGGTTCGAGAACGAGCTCGGCCGTGCCAAGAAGCAGCTCGAGGACAAGGAAGGTAAGTAGTACCTTATGTAAGTATATAAAAATATCTGGTTGCAAATAATGACAGGACCAACATGAGTATTACAGGGGCCACAACCGAGGTGGCGACCCTGAAGGAAGCGCTGTCCAAGGCCGAAGACAATGCGGCCGTGGAGCGCACCAAGCGGGAAAAGCAGGAGGCGCGGGTGGCAGAGGTGCGGCAAGAGCTCCACGCTCTTGTGAAAAAACACGAGAGTTTGGAGCTTGACTCAAAGACTTGAGAGTCCAAGCTTGCTTTGGCCCTTGAGAGCGCCAAATCTGCCAAGGCCGAAGCCCAAAAAGCCCTCCAGGAAATTGAGGCGATGAAGAAGATAGCGGCGGGTAAGGCATTCTTTATGCAAAGCAAGCACGTGAAAGTGAATTACTTGTTACTTACCCGTGTCCGGAGCTCTCCAGGAGCATTCGCAGATCTGCCCTGCAGTGTGTCCGATGCTGCCGCATTCTACCGAGCCGAGGAAGGGAGCTCGACGGAGAGGGTGTTCTGGTCCCAGTATGTTGAGGCCGTACACCCAGTGCCCTTGAGCGACCAGCTGAAGCAGCTGGTCGAGCTCCCTAAGGCAGCTGAACAGGCCATGAAGGGTCTTATAGGCCGGCTATGGCCTGGGGAGGTCATGCCTGGGAGCTACTTTGGGCTGGTGAGGCAGCTGGTGGATGCCTGTCCATATCCTGAAATCATCAAGCGCTCTGTATGCATCGAAGGCGCTCGTAGGGCCCTTGCCCATGTTAAAGTACACTGGGGCAAGATGGATGCTGAGAAGCTGGTGACAGATGGGCCACCAGAGGGGAAGGAACATCGCAAGCCCGAGTTGTATTATGAGGGCGTCCTGAAGGGTGCCTGCCTTGTGGAGAATGAGTGTTCCAAGGATGTAATTTTTGAGTAAACTCGCTCGTGTTATCCTATGCGCTGAAAACTTGTTCATATGCGCTAAGCAACGCTTTTTGAATTTAAAATATTACCTTCTGTGCGGCCGTTTATTAAATCTGAGAGATGGTGAGTCGTCGTCTTCTACCCCCATGCCACGAGTGCTGGGGTGTTCAGGATAAACCTGAGCACTCTTGTTCCCATTCTTGGGTCCTTCGAGGGAGGCGCTCAGCACAACGAACAAGGCAATCAAACTATAATGCTTTATCACTCTCACTTAGCCATAGAATTCTATAATTTTAAATTTCGGCGAAGCCCCTAGTATTCGGAAGACCGAGTTCGAGGCGCTATCCACGCCTAGGCCGGACAAAGCCAGCTCCTCGCTCTAAGCGGCATAAGTCTTTAGGGACTCGAAAACCTCTCGAACAGCGACCGGCTCTCACCCTATCATGACAGTCAGTTTTAGCTTTCTCTACTGAGGTGCTTAACCCAGCTCAACTGGGGCACAATCGCAGTAGTTCTCCCAACGCTACCTTAGCCGATATAACGGAACGTAAGGTACCATAACATGGGAGCCGGGCAAACCCAACTATTGACCCGAGACATGATTCGGAGCTGATGCATATAATGCTATAAGTTCGGGGTGCTGCACTCGTGGGAGTGTTCGGACTTCTCACACCATATTCTGGGGTACTTAAGCCCCTGGTGTATTGGCCGTACCAAAGTGTACGGTTGCATAATGTCATAACTGAACATATTTACATAAAAATGAATGCAATAATAGACAAGAGCTATGTATTGTTTATTAAAAGGCTGCTGTGAAAGCAGAACGATACAAATAGTGCGATAAGCAAGAGATGGGATTATTTGACATGTCCCCCTCCAGGGGCAAGCTGCGAGATTTTATGTAAGACATGTATTTAGCTCGTTATAGAGACCACATGGATATTCGACGCAGCTTGCTGCCTCCCTGGCTGTTGCATCATGTGTTCGGCGATTGTACTGCCGGACAGGCCTTCTAGAGAGTGGAGTCCTGAAAGTAAGAAAAAAGAAATGACAAAATCGGGAGCCCCTAGTGCGGTTGAGCCGCATTTCGGGCGTGCCGTGGTTGTGCCCATCCCCTTATGCCCATGGTATTTCTAGAGCGTAATTATGTACGCATGGTGCTGGTTTCGCAATTTCGCAAGGGCTAGGGTTGGGGCCGCACTGCTATGCTTGCTCGGAACGTGCCAGGCGGTCTTGTTGTAGGTTACTCCGGGAGCGCTTGACGTTGTCCGGACATTTAATAGCTGGACTGGAGAATTGCCTTGAGAGGCTACTTTGTACTTCCGCCGCAAGGGCCGCTGTATGATCCTCCGTTAGGAGAGAGCGTTCGGTGTTTCCATTGACCGTAATGACTCCACGAGGGCCTGGCATCTTGAGCTTTAGGTATGCGTAGTGTGGCACAACATTGAACTTTGCAAATGCAGTTCGTCCGAGCAGGGCATGATAGCCACTACGGAACGGGACTATGTCAAAGATTAACTCCTCGCTTCGGAAATTGTCCTGGGATCCGAAGACCACTTCGAGTGTAACTGAGCCTGTACAGTTGGCCTCTACACCTGGTATGATGCCTTTAAAGGTCGTCTTAGTGGGTTTAATCCTAGAGGGATCTATGCCCATTTTTTGCACTGTATCCTGATAAAGCAAGTTCAGGCTGCTGTCGCCTTCCATAAGGACTCTAGTGAGGTGAAATCCGTCAATGATTGGGTCTAGAACCAATGCGGCGAATCTGCCGTGGCAAATGCTAGTGGGGTGGTCCCTTCGATCAAAAGTGATCGGGCAGGAGGACCACGGGTTGAACTTTGGGGCGACTGGCTCCAATGCATATACGTCCCTGAGTGCACGCTTCCACTCTCTTTTGGGGATGTGGGTTGCGTATATCATGTTCACCGTCCGCACTTGTGGGGGAAAGCCCTTCTGTCCCCTATTGTTCGGCGGCCGGGGCTCCTCCTCGTCATCGCTATGCAGCCCCTTGTCTCTGTTTTTGGCACTTAACTTGCCTGCCTGCTTGAACACCCAACAATCCCTGTTGGTGTGATTGGCTAGTTGTTCGGGGGTGCCGTGTATCTGGCACGAGCGATCGAGTATTCGGTCCAAACTGGACGGGCCCGGAGTATTTCTTTTGAATGGCTTTTTCCGCTGACCAGGTTTAGAGCCTCTGAATCCGGCGTTAATTGTCGTATACTCCGCATTGTCGTCGTTAATGCGGCGCTTGTGCTTGTTGCGACATGACCTGCCATTGCTGTCCTTGGTATCTGAATTACCAGGGCTCTTGGTCATGTTATTACTACGAGCTAGCCAGCTGTGTTCTCCCGCATAAAAGTGGGTCATGAGTGTTGTGAGGGCTGCCATGGATTTCGGCTTTTCCTGTCCTAGGTGCCGCGCAAGCCATTTGTCACGGATATTATGTTTGAAGGCTGCGAGGGCCTCTGGGTCCGGACAGTCGACTATTTGATTTTTCTTGGTTAGGAACCGTGTCCAGAATTGTCTGGCCGATTCCTATGGCTGCTGAATTATGTGGCTTAGGTCATCGGCGTCTGGTGGTTGCACATAGGTGCCCTGGAAATTGTCGAGGAATGCGGCTTCCAGGTCCTCCCAGCAACTAATTGACTCTGTTGGCAAGCTGTTAAGCCAATGCCGAGCTAGTCCTTTAAGCTTGAGTGGGAGGTATTTGATAGCGTGTAGATCATCACCGCGGGCCATATGGATATGAAGGAGATAATCCTCGATCCATACCGCAGGATCTGTTGTGCCATCGTATGACTCGATGTTTGCGGGTTTAAAACCCTCGGGGATTTGATGATCCATTACTTCATCTGTGAAGCATAGTGGGTGTGCGACACCTATGTACTGGGCTATATCACGACGTAGCCCAAATGAGCTTTGTCTGCTGTGTTCGGCCTGGGTGTATTTGCCATATCCGGCGTGACGGTTATCGTCACGTGTCTTGGGGCACCCACGCGATCCATAGATCAATCTTGTCTGCCTTGCCTTGTTCTCCAATATGTCTCGCAGGTTTGGCGCATTTCCCCGTGCCTTGGTATTTTTTGAGCGACGCCAGGGTGCTGCTTGAGTGGATGGCCAAGAGGCCTCTCTGTCGCGGCCACGAGGTGGCCGGTCGGCCGCGTCGTGTGCTGGTGATGTTGGTTTAGGTGCTTCCTCCTCTAATCGGGGCAGCAGCCTGCGCTTTGGGTAGCTCTTGGAGGGGCGTTCGAGTTCGTACTCTTCGGCCGCAAGGACTTCAGTCCATCTACCGGCTAGTAAGTCTTGGTCAGCTCTAAGCTACTGCTGTTTTTTCTTGAGGCTGCTCGCCGTGGCCATAAGCCTGTGTTTGAAACGTTCTTGTTCGACGGGATCCTCAGGCACGACAAATTCATCGTCGTTGAGGCTTGCCTCGTCCTCGGAGGGAGGCATGTAATTATCATCCTCTACCTCTCTATCTGCCACTCTCTCATGAGGGCTGCTTCTCCATCCTCCTGTGCTAAATCCTGCTGGAGGGGGTTGTCTTCGCCACTGTCTAGGGTGTTATTATCTCCCGTTCCGGAATCGCTATTTTTGCTTTGGGGGATTTAGAGCGGCATCGCAGACGCTGGCGCTTAGGCTGCTTCTTGGAGGAGTCATCCTCCATTGTTCCATCGCCATTCCCTTCTTTTGGGGTGTCCACCATGTATATGTCATATGACGAGGTGGCCTTCCAGTGCCCTATAGGCGCTGATTCTTGGTCATCTCCTGCATCGGCGTCCATACCATCGATGTCTTCGGAGTCGAAGTCGAGCATGTCGGTTAAATCATCGACAATGGCTACAAAGTGGGTGGTGGGTGGGCTTTGAATTTCTTCGTCATCCGCGTCCCAACCTTGCTGACCATAGTCCGGCCAGGGCTCTCCTGATAAAGAGAGAGACTTTATGAATTCAGAATGTCGCCGAAGGGCGAGTGCTGAAAGATGTCTGTGGCGGCGAACTCCATGATCGGCGCCAAATCGGGTTCGATCGGCAGGGGTGCGGAAGGTTCGGAGTCCGGAAAGGAGTCCGGCACCTTGGAGTCACGAGCTTCACAAAGGACAAGGCTGGTATTCGGCTCGATTGCCGTAGAGATTGCAGCCCCCGAGGCGGTGTCCAAACCATCCGTCCTCGGTTGGCGCAGTCGGCTCCGAGCTAAGGGTCGGAGAGGACACTGGGGCGGCCTCCTGGGCACTATTCGGCGGCAGAGCTAGATCATGCCCATCGTGACAGTGCGGCACGCTCGGCTATGGCTCGAACCCGTCGAAGATCAAGTCTCCGCGGATGTCAGTCGTGTAGTTCAAACTTCCAAAACTGACCTGATGGCCAGGGGCATAGCTTTCGATCTGCTCCAGATGGCCAAGCGAATTGGTCCGCAGTGCAAAGCCGCCGAATACGAAGATCTGTCCGGGGAGAAAAGTCTCACCCTGGACCACATCATTGTTGATGATCATAGGAGCCATCGGGCCTAAAGATGACGACACAGAGGAACTCTCCATGAAAGCACCAATGTCGGTGTCAAAACCGGCGGATCTCGGGTAGGGGGTCCCGAACTGTGCGTCTAGGTGAATGGTAACAGGAGACAAGGGACACGATGTTTTTACCCAGGTCCGGGCCCTCTCGATGGAGGTAAAACCCTACTCCTGCTTGATTAATATTGATGATATTGGTAGTACAAGAGTGGATCTACCACGAGATCAGAGAGGCTAAACCCTAGAAGCTAGCCTATGGTATGATTGTTGTTCGTCCTACGGACTAAAACCCTCCGGTTTATATAGACACCAGAGAGGGCTAGGGTTACACAGAGTCGGTTACAATGGGAGGATATCTACATATCCATATCGCCAAGCTTGCCTTCCACGCCAAGGAAAGTCCCATCCGGACACGGGACAAAGTCTTCAATCTTGTATCTTCATAGTCCAGGAGTCCGGCCAAAGGTTATAGTCTGGTCATCCGGACACCCCCTAATCCAGGACTCCCTCACTTGGGGTCTACCAATTGCTCCTGTCAACAATTCAAGGTACACAAATCTTAATCCATTGTATTGAAGGATCCACTGCTCAGTTGGTAAAGCACAAAGCTCTTAACCTTGTGGACGTGGGTTCAAGCCCCATGGTGAGGGTTACATCATATGATATTATTTTCAATGAAAAGTCCCAGTTCAGTATTATCTTACTAAACCGTCCTTTGGGGCCTACACTGGTTGAAGTTTTTATGAGCATAAGGCAATTTCAAGTCCCAGGTTGCTGCAAGCATGACAACCCGGCACTTGGGGGCTACATATATGGAGTATTTAGTTTTTACTAGTGACTGAGATGGACAACATGGATTTCTTCAAAGTGGCAGTAATTATATGGAAACAAGTCTCAAATCATCACTTTGTTCAGTTCAAGACTTGGGGGCTACAGGTAATATGGATATAAGGGAGAAATATCTTCCGATTTTCAGTTTTGAGCAAACCAGATTGACCCGGCATCACCAATCATTATGACCCGGTGTCTGCAACAATCATAACTCGGCGTCATCAATAATCATGAACCGGCGTTGGCAACAATCATGAACCGGCGTTGAAAACAATCATGACCCGGAATTATCAGTTTTTATAACCCGACGATTTTGGAAATCATAGATCGGCAAGTTTTATATTTTCAAGCTGACTGAATATCAGTTGAATATTTGAAGACCAATATTTTTTGTCAAGTCAGAGCATTGAAGGCAGAGTCAAATGGATTCTTTATTTACAATATTTTTTCTACAAGCAAATTGATTATGAAACTGGTCTACTAACCCGAATTTTTTAGAAGGAGGAAATGACAAGGACTTAAGGATGATCAGGTGCCGGCTTACAAAATATTTCACCCGGAGCACAACCTGTCAAATTTGTTCTTGTGTTTGTTTTACAGGATCAGTTTAACATGGATAAATCCAAATTAAACTGGGGGCTAATGTCGGGGATATACCCCGCGGTATGAACCGACCAGAAATATGACCCGCCCGGGCTTGGCGGTTTACTTGAAGACCCGATTGACATTTGGCGATTCACTGGCGACCCGCCCTGACCAGACGGTTTACAAGCAATCTTGCAGAACATTATGACTCACTGGTAACCCGGCGACAGGACAGACGGATGACAAGGCCCAAGGCCCAGAAGGTCGGTTTATGTTAATAGTGGGCCGGTTTAAGAGGAAAGGCATGAGGAATATTTACCTTACAAGGAGTTAAGACCCGGACTTGTATCTGGTTTGTATTAGAAGGTAGACTAGTCCTAATCTTAATAGGACTCCACATGTAACCCACCCCTTTAAACTTATATAAGGAGGGGCAGGGCTCCGAAAACGAGGACAAGCAACACGAAACAATCTCTAGGGCTAGAAACAACTAGAGGAGATCCGGTTTACGGCGACTCCCTGATAGGCATAATGAGACCTAGCCACAAACAACATGTAGGGATATTACCGGATGATGTTTCCCAGGGCCCGAAGCTGTCTAAATCCTTGTCTTGTATGTTGATCCACCGTGCGTCTCTCGATTCCGACCAACCCCTTCAAGCTACTGCATAGATGCGTTAGCCTCACGACTAAGTCCTCACACTAGGACAGCTGCTGTGATAATTCCACGACAGTGTTGGTCCCTTAAGTTTTAGGGGGAGGTACTTGATGGCATGTAGGTCATCACCGCAGGCGATGTGGATATGGAGAAGGAAGTCTTCAATCCATACTATGGGATCTATGGTGCCATCGTATGATTCAATGTTCACGGGTTTAAACCCTTCTGGGAACTGGTGCTCCATTACTTCATCGGTGAAGCATAGAGCGTGTGCAACTCCTCTGTATCGGGCAACGCCATGATGCAGTTCGGATGGAGTCCGTATGCAGTTTTCGGCCCGTGTGAGGTTGTGTTTATCGCGCCAGGCTTGATGGCTATCTTCTCACGCTGGTGCACACCCTCGTGATCCATAAATTGATCTGGTATGACTGGCTCTATTGTCCAGGTCCTATCGTAGGTTGTGTGTGCGTCCTGCATCCGCTATTTCTCTGCCTCTAGGCCAAGGTGGCGCAGGTTGTTGTTCGGCTTGGGTTGCCGCTCTGTCCCGACCACGAGGTGGTCGGTCAGGTATGTCAGCTGCATTACGCACTGTCGGTATAGGTTCGGGGACCTCCTCGTCGAATTGGGAGAGCAACCTGCGCTTTTGGTAACTCTTAGTTGGGCGCTCGAGGCCGTATTCCTCGGCTGCCAGGGCATAAGTCCATTTGTCGTTGAGTAAATCCTGATCGGCTTGAAGTTCCTGCCGCTTCTTTTTCAGGCTTCTTGCTGTGGCTATTAGCTGGCGCTTGAAGGGCTCTTGTTCGAGGGGGTCCTCTGGTACGATGAAGTCTTCATCGCCCAGGCTCTCATCCTCTTCGGAGGTCGGTAGGTAGTTACTGTCCTCCAATCCTTCGTCCCCGATGGGATCATCGGGGTTGACTTGCCCCTCCTCCCAATCATCATGCTCGGACGTTGGTTTGATGGGGCCTTCTTGGTCTTCAGCGTTATCCGGAGTATTGTTTGTCTCCGGTGTCGGTATTGCTATCTTTTTCTCGGCACGGTTTAGAGCGGCGCCGCTAACGGCGACGCTTTGGTGGTGCCACATGAGAATTATCCTCGACTAGGTCCTTCCCACCTTCGCCATCATCCTCTTTGGGTGTATCCACCATATACACATCGTATGTGGAGGTAGCCGTCCAATGTGCGGTAAGCGGCAGCTTCTGGCTTTGCTCTTCTCCGGCATCGTCGTCCATGCCATCGATGTCCTCGGAACCATAATCGAGCATGTCGGTTAAGTCCTCGACAATGGCTATGAAGTGGGTGGTGGGTGGGATGTAAAATTCCCCGCTCTTAGCCCCAACTGCGGGATGGGCATAGTTCGACAGTGATTCTTCTGTAATGGCGAGAGATCACATTAAGTCTAGAGCCTCGTTTAAGAGTGGGGTCTGGACAGGGAAGCGAGAATCCGTGGAGCGGGGCGGGACAGAAGTTCCCTGGCCGAGCTCGTATGACACGGACCTCGAGAGTTCGGAGTTGGTGCACGAAGGTGAGTCTGGCTCGCTGAGGATAGAGGGAGCCCGGAGTGATTCCGGGCCGACCGGTGAAAAGATCACCTGCGTACCTCCGGTGTTGAGTTCTATGGCTGTGGAGAGTCCGGCAGGCTCTAGACTCTCATCTTCACACTTGGCGGGGAGTTCCGGATCTAAGGCCGAAGCTGCGGTTGGGGCCACGAACCCTTGGAAGATCAAGTATCCGTGGATATCAGCAACGTAGATTAGGTTTCCGAAACTAATATAATGATCAGGGGCATAGCTGTCGATCTGCTCCAGATGTCCAATCGAATTGGCACGCAGTGTGAAGCCGCCGAATACGAAGATTTGGCCAGGGAGGAAAGTCTCCCTCAGGGTGGTGTTGTCGTGGATGGTTGATGGACCATCGAGCCTTCTGGTGACGACACAGTGGAACTCTCAATGAAAGCACCAATGTCGGTGTCAAAACTGGCAGATCTCGGGTAGGGGGTCCCGAACTATGCATCTAAGGATGTAAGATAACAAGGAGGCAGGGGACACGATGTTTACCCAAGTTCAAGCCCTCTTAATGGAGGTAATGCCCTACTTCCTGCTTGATTCACTTTGATGAGTATAGGGGTTACAAGAGTTGATCTACCTCGAGATCGTAATGGCTAAACCCTGGATTTCCAGCCAGTATGATTGTGATTGTGCCCTACGGACTAAACCCTCCGGTTTATATAGACACCGGAGGGATCTAGGGTTGTACAAAGTCGGTTACAGAGAAAGGATGGTTCATGATCCAAACGCCAGGCTTGCCATCCATGCAAAGGAGAGTCCCATCCGGACACGGGAAAGGTTCTTCTATCTTGTATCCTCATGGACCATCAGTCTGGCCCATACCATAGAGCCCGGACGCCCGAGGACCCCTTAGTCCAGGACTCCCTCACCGTTCATCAAATGACAACACATGTCTATGGCTAGGAAACTTAACCATCTTTGATTAACGAGCTAGTCAAGTAGAGGCATACTAGGGACACATTGTTTTGTCTATGTATTCACACATGTATCAAGTTTCCGGTTAATACAATTCTAGCATGAATATAAAAATTTATCGTGATATAAGGAAATAATAAAATAACAACTTTATTATTGCCTCTAGGGCATATTTCCTTCAGAATTGGCATAGATCGAGATTTGGATTTGTCACTCTGAGTATCAGAGAGGTATCTCTGGGCCCTCTCGGTAATACACATCATAATAAGCTAGCAAGCAAATGACTAAGGAGTTAGTTACGAGATGATGTATTACAGAACAAGTAAAGAGACTTTCCGGGAATGAGATTGAACTAGGTATGAAGATACCGACGATCGAATCTATGGCAAGTAACGTACAGACGGACAAAGGGAATTATGTATGTTGTCATAAGGTTCGACAGATAAAGATCTTCATAGAATATGTAGGAGCCTATATGGGCATACAAGTTCCGCTATTTATTATTGACCGGAGAGGTGTCTGGGTCATGTCTACATAGTTCTCGAACCCGTAGGGTCCGCACGCATAACATTCGTTGACGATATAGTGTTATATGAGCTATATGATTTGATGACCGAATGTTGTTCAGAGTCCGGTATGAGATCATGGAAATGACGAGGAGCTCCAAATGGTCCAAAGGTAAATATTAATATATAGGACAGTATTATTTGGACACCGGAAGAGTTTAGGAGTGCACCAAGTAGTCATCGGGTCACCGGAAGGGTTTACGGACACCCCTAGGAGGTCTATGCGCCTAATGGGCCAAGGGGAGAGACACACCCGACCACAAGGGGCTGGCACGGCCCTCTCCCTGGCTGCTGACCCTAGGGAAGGAAAGGGGGAGGGCTAGGCCCTCATGCCTTCCCCTTCCACATGGGAGAAAGGAAGGGGGGCACCCTCCCATGCCTTTCCCCGCGCGCCAAGAAAGGCATGGGGGCGGGCTAGGGGCTGGACCCCAAGTGGGATTCGGCCCTACTTTGGGCGCCTCCTTGGCTGCTCCTCCCTCCCCCACCTATATATATGTGGGAAGGGGGCGCCACACAGAACCACGACAATCTCTTAGCTGTGTGTGGTGCCCCCCTCCATAGTTTCGTCCCTCAGTCATATTTTTTCGTAGTGCTTAGGAGAAGCCCTGCGGAGATAGCATCACCACCACCATCACCACGCCATCACGCTGCGGAACTCATCCACTACTTCTTCGTCTTGCTGGATCAAGAAGGCGAGGACGTCACCGGCCTAAACGTGTGCTGAATGCGGAGGTGACGTACGTTCGGTACTTGATCAGTTGGATCAGGAAGAAGTTTGACTACATCAACCGCTGTCATGGGAAACCACAGCCACCTATGGGGTCATCAGCCCCTTGTGGTTTAGTAGGGGGGATGAGCACATTGCACAAAGAGCGGAGACTGTAGCACAGCATGCCAAAGATCACACAGGCAGTTTTACCCAGGTTTGGGTCGCCGCGAGGCATAAAACCCTACTCTTGCTTTGGTCGATTGATGAGAGGACCGTGATGGAGATGCAATGCTCTAGCCCAACAGGGTTGCCTTGGGGTGAGGGCAGCTACGCGCGTATTAGTGTACAAGGGACTGAATCCTTTCTAAGGTTGCCTTTTCCCTCCTTTTATAGATCAAGGGGTCACCACAATGACAAAGCAGTCATTGTGTACTGATTAGATAGCAAACTGTGCTATCATACCTAACTCTGCAGGCAGCGCAAAGTGCATTAAATGCGCTGCTTAGTGTCACATTCTGGCGTGCCCGGTAAGCCTTGTCGGGTCGTTTTGCCACCTTCTCGCATGTCTGCTTGACACGTGTCTCGATGGGTGTCATCTGGAGGTGATTTCCTCTAGAAGTGGCCGCCATGTGTCAAATAACAACTACTTAGTCACTTGGGGGCTCGACACCACACCAATCGGTGACTTGCATCGTTGTGAGGTGGAGCGGTGGAGCTTTGGCGGGGTAGTCCACCCTCATCGTGCCCAACAAGCCTGCCAAGACAGCCTTGAGACTTGTCCTTCGGGAAACCTCGACCTCGGCAGGCTCGCCTGCCCGGCAAGCGAGGTTTTTCCTTAGTGATGTCTTGTTCCTTTAGATTGCCTTGGTCTTCTTGATCTGCCTTCTGATTCCTCAAAGAGCTGATCTTCTGCTTGGTCTAGTCTTGGGTGTTGAGAGTTGCCGGGATGATGGTTCGCTATTCATCCACAAGTCAAGGGAAAACATACGCCCCTGTTTGTGTACCCCGACAGAAGCCCCCGGGCCTGAGCCATACGTGTCACTGGGCATGTTGGGTTAGGCCCCAAACAGTGCACGGACACATGGCGAGAGAACACTGCGCGTGTAGCAGTTTTCCATGATGACCAGTCAATCCAACGTCCACTTCACGTAATTACCGCGAGTCGTGGGACTGTTGTAGTTAATGTGAAATGGTAACTTTGTGAAGAGTCGCGCTCTCCCCCACGTTCTTTCCTTAAGATAGGAAAACGCGGAAGGGCACTGCCCATCCATCATTCGCTTCGCCTCTCCATCATCTTCTTCCGCAAGACAAACAACTGTCCTTTCTCCTCGCCCACACTCGCTGCCGATCCCCATCCAACCTTCTTCCTCTACCTCCGCCACAAATCAAAGATGGGGAATAAGACCACTGCTCCCAAGGGGAAACGGACGACCGCTGCGAAAGAGACGGCTGCTGATGGGAGCAAGAAGAGAGCACCAGAGCTAGACAAGAAACCAAGGGGAGACGTCATCTTCTTCCCATCGAGTCTAGACGGGGAAGTGTTGGAAGCAAGGTATGGATATCTGCGGGGGAGGGAGGTCCCGAAAGGGCATGGTGCACCCAAGGTTCTGGCAGAGGGGAAGGAGGACCCGCCAGATTCATATTGATACTTTTGCGCTTACATCATATGCAGCCTATGCCCTCCTTTTTCGGATTTGTTCGAGGCGATGATGGTGATCTATGGATTCCACCTTCTGGACTTCACACCAAATGCAATGGCATGCATGGCGATTTTTGCCCATTTGTGCGAGAACTTCATCGGAGTTGCCTCCAATGCCGACTTGTTCAGGCACTATTTGTCCTACGGGTGGAGAACAAAGCCCACCTTTCCGGGAACATAAGTTGGATGCCACAGGTGGCAAGAGAAAGCTGGGGATACCTCTCGGGTCAGCAGCGCGGTAGATGGGAGGAGTGGAGAGCAGATTGGTGCTGGATCCAGGACGAGAATGCCCCAGATTTCTGCAAAGCACGGACAGAGTGCGTTGAGCGCGGCAACGATTGGAGGGAAGTCGGTCTCTCTGACGACAGGCTTCGCCCGACAATAAACAGGATCGCCCACTCAAAAGCTGCTTGGCTAACTATTGGGCATGTGGAGGCCGACTTCCTCCTTTGTCGCATGGTGTCACGCCCAATATGCGACCCTATCCTAAAGGAACTCGAAGGTCCCACCAAGGATAGAAGCGCATATTGGAGAAGCTTTTGCAAGATGGATATCATTATATCGTACCATTTCATAATAGTTGGGGATACATACAAAAGGCAAACAATGCCACATGAATACATCAGCATCATTCACAAGAGCAACATCCGACTATGGAGGAAACACAAACAGAAACTCAAATGACATCCACCCTGCTAACCCAGGCTGCCGACCTGGAACCTATCCCCTGAACAAAGAAGAAGCAGAAGCAGAACTCCAAAACAAGTAAACATCGCTCTCGCGTCATGATCATCGCATTAGCTGTACCTACAACTGTTGTTGTAGTAATCTGTGAGCCACAAGGACTCAGCAATCCCATTACCATGGGTATCAAGACTAGCAAAGCCTAGTGGGTAAGGAAATGGATAAGTGGTGGGGTTGCAACAGTGGCTAAGCATGATATGGTGTCTAACTTACGAATACAAGAATAAGATGAGAAGCTATGCAAACGGTCGCAAACTAGTAATGATCAAGAAGTGATCCTGAAACTACTTACGTCCAAACATAACCCAAACCGTGTTCACTTCTCGAGTTCCGCTGAGAAGAGACCATCATGGCTACACACACGGTTGATGCGTTTTTGTTAAGTCAAGTGTCAAGTTCTCTACAACCAGATATTAACAAATTCCCATCTGCCGCATAATCGTGGGCACAACTTTCGTAAGTTTAAAACCCCGCGGGGGTGTCCCAACTTAGCCCACCACAAGCTCTCACGATCAGCGAAGGATATTCGTTCTCCCAGGAAGACCCGATCAGACTCGAATCCCAGTTACAAGACATTTCGACAATGGTAAAAAAAACAGCAAGGCCTCCCGGTGTGCCGACAAATCCCGATAGGAGCCGCACGTATCTCATTCTCAGGGCACAACGGATAGGTCAGCCTACGAGTAAAACCAGACCTCGAGTTACCCCGTGGTGGCCCCGTAGTCTGCCCATTTCGAACCAACACTCAGAGGAGCACTGGCCCCGGGGGGGGGGGGTTGATTAAAAAAATACTAGGGGGCCGGCAAAAATCCCCTATTTAAGTTCTAGTTGTTATTAGACAAATGGTAAAACCAATGTTGGGCCTTGCTGGAAGAGTTCTATTCAAAGCGAACTATCAAGGGGTTCCCATAAACCCGACCGCGTAAGGAATGCAAAATCAAGGAACATAACACCGGTATGACGGAAACTAGGGCGGCAAGAGTGGAACAAAACACCAGGCATAAGGCCGAGCCTTCCACCCTTTACCAAGTATATAGATGCATTAATTAAAATAAGAGATATTGTGATATCCCAACATAAACATGTTCCAACATGGAGCAATCTTCAACTTCACATGCAACTAACAACGCTATAAGAGGGGCTGAGCAAAGCGGTAACATAGCCAAACAACGGTTTGCTAGGAAGGGTGAAAAGTTTAGAGGCTGACATGGCAATTTGGGAGGCTTGATAAACAAGTGATAGGTAGCGCAGCATAGCGATAGAACGAAGCAACTAGCATAGCAATGATAGTAGTGAGATCCAGGGTAACGGTCATCTTGCCTGAAATCCCGCTAGGAAGGAGAACGAGTCCATGAACAAGACAAACGGACGAAGACGAACCAAGCGTAGATAAATGAATCCTCACGATCGCAACAAAACAGGAGCTATCGGGAAGAAGCACATCTGGAAAGAAGCAAACAACAAGGTAAACACACAACACATAAGCATGACATGATGCTCAACCAAGTATGATGCATGACAAGGCTATATGATGCTACTCATGGCAAAATATGATGCATACAAGAACAACACATCAAAGCAAGTTTAAATGAGGCCGGAAACAACATATAACAATTCCGGTAAGTCCTCATATGCAAATTTCGAAATTAGTCCAGATCTGAATAAACCTTATGTTCAAGTTGTTAAACAGAAAGTTAAGATGCGCCAAGATGATCTACACGAAATTCTAGTCAAGTTACATATAAAGTTCATTTAATTCGGAGCTACGGCCTAAAAGATATGAGCAAAATAAGTTAAACATTGCATTGGTGCAAAACACATTCAAACATCAAGCAAACACACTTCAAACAAGGATTCAACATGATAATATGAAACTAAATGCAATTCTAAGAAAGTTTCATATAGAGCATTCTCAAAATGGAGCAACAGTGTGACACATACACTCCAAACAAGATTTAACGACAATCTGCCCAAAACAGCAACTAGGCACTTTGTAAACATCAAAACAACATGCTACAGGAATCATATGAGCACAAACTTGACATGCACTTCATGTACAGATAACATACTTCAAATGTCATTTAGGGTCAGGTTCATAGGCATCATGATTAAACCAATATGATCAATGCAAAATGCAACTTTATAACACAGGAACATATATTTGAGCAGAGTTAATATGATGGCAACTTGAGAGCAAGAAAGAGTCAACATGACAAGCTAAAGCAAGTTTATATAGCAACCAGGGGCATGGCATCAAATTACACATAACAATAGCAAATAACATCAGGACATCATATACATATGACTCATGGATTAGTGGGAACCAACATGACAAGATTGAATGTTGAAACCGTTTCAGCAAGTGTAAAACGACAACATCATGATAGCATGTTTGCAAGCATTAAACAGAGGCATACGACATCCAAAATTAGCAAACATGACATGTGAACAAAAGTACTCATAGCATACTTCAAAACATGTAATTGGAGCATCTCCATAATATCCATGGATCAAACAATAACAAGCTCACAACAAGGCATGAAGTTAACAAAAATCTAGAACATTATATAAGCATGTTCATGGCAATGAAAACATATGGTACTGTACATATATGAGTCATCCAAAGGCACGGCTTGATAGAGCATAACATAGACATCAAAACATGTCAACTAAGCATCTCCATATTATGTATGGATTAATTGGTGGCATCAAGCAAACATGGCATCATGATATAACAGATTCAGCATTGACAGAATATTAACAACAAGTAGCCCACTTCACAAGCTTGATGCACTCACTTCAGAGCATATAAAAATACATGGATTGCACCCCTGTAAATATGGCATGAAAATTCTTCTAAAACATGTAGACATCATGCTCATAGGATGCACACACAAAATGCAACAAAAATGACAATCAGCAAGTTACAGCAGCTAACAGGAACATGCACTTTTGCAACAGGGATTAAAATGTCAAGATGCACCCTAAAACGAATGCAAAGCACACCAACATGTAGGGCATGAAGAGCAAAACATTAGCATATCAAGATTATCATCATAGCATCAACAGAGACAAAGTTAAGGCACTCACAAGATGCACAAATGATGTTAACATGCAGCAGTTTATATTACTTGGCAGTTTTGCAACAAAGATTATGACATCAATATTAACAGGAACATGTATGCAAACTACTCCATCGTGAAGAGAATTCTGAGATGAACATTTTGACATATTATGCACGCAAAATGGAGCCACATGCACATAGTTATGCCATGATGAAGATGCACACATAGAATGATTTTTCAGGGGCGCTATATTCCAAAAAAAACCAGACGCATGCTAAATACTAAAAATCGCCCAGGGCGACATTTGGACAGGGTTGGGCTGCTCACCTAGTGGGCTGCGGCCCAAGGGGCTCGGGGAGCTGGGCGAGTGGCTGCTGGGCTGGGCCTTGGCGGGGCCCACGCGGGGCGCGGTCAACGGGCACCGGGGAGCGAGCGGCTCCTCTGCTCGCTCCTGAGCGGTCATGGCGGCAGCGGTTGTCCGGGCCGGCGAGGTCACCGAGGCGACGAGGATGGGTGGATCCGCCAAATCCGGGCGGGGCGGATCCATTCCCGGTGGCAGACAGCGGCGAGCGCCGGCATGAGGTTAGTGAGCTGCACGGCGACGGTTGCAAGCTGCAAGGAGAGAGAGAGGAGAGGTTAGTGAGCGACGAGGGAGGCTAGAGAAGGACGAAGCAGGGGGTGGCGCGACCTGGCGGGGTGGCGGCGAGGCTCACCGGCGGCGGTGTCGAGGCGCGACGCGGGACGGCGTCTCGGGGACGAAGTCGTGGGCGGCGGTCGCTGGGACCTCGCGGAGGCGCGGAGCTCCAAGTGGCGGGGCGTCTCGGGCCCAGATCCGGCCCGGGGGCGGGCCGCAGATGGGCTCCGGCGTGCCCGATGGTGAGAGGAGGTCCGCGACGGCACGTGGCAGCCTCTGGTTGGCTGTGGAGGTGCTGCAGTTGACGTGGCGGCCCTGGATTGGCCGAGGACGTGGGCGGTGGCGCTGCCAAGTGGCGGGAGGTGGTCGGGGCAGCGCAGAATTTGAGTAGGGATGCGACAGGAAGGTAGGGGAAAGGCTAGGCTGCCCAAAATGGAAGTATGAGGGGTTATATAAGGTAGGTGCTAGGGTTAGGGGTTTTTGGAGCCCTCTGATCTCAATCGGACGGCATCGGTCACGAGGAGGGGGGTAGGCTGGGCCTCGGAGGGGTTAATGGGCTGTGAAGAGAGGACTTTGGCTGAGAGGAGAGCAGAGAAGTGCAGCCCGGTGGCAGTTTCAGAGCCCGAAACGTCCGACGAATACACCGGCTATATCGCGGTTGTATGTTTAACGGTTGGGCTATCAAACAGACTCCGAATGCAACGAAATTTGACAGGCGGCCTACCTACACTATAATAAGACCGCACACCAACTTTAACCTCATTCCAAGAACATTTTTATGCCACTTACAAAATAATATTTCGGAGGTGCCGCGGGCACGTGCGAGTGTGTCTGGGCTCAGAACAGACAATGGAAAGAACTGGGAGACCCGGACATATGCGAGTTTTGAAAACATGATGATGCAATGCACATGATGACATGGCAAAGTGCAACACGCAAGCAAATGACGTGGCAATGATGGCGAAAGACTGGAAGACACCCGGCGCATCAGATTCGGGGCATTGCAACTCTCCTCCTCTAACAAGAGATCTCGTCCCGAGATCTTAGGAATGAGACGGAAAAGAAAGAGGAAGAGGTTAAGTAAGAACGCAAGAGAGAAGATGAACAAAGTCGAGAGCACTCGGGAAGAAAAGAGGAACGGCGGATATGACGAGAATCAAAAGCTTAAGGAATAAGATAGACTGTGAAACCTTTCCGGTTAGACAAGGTAGAAAAAGGAATAAGAATGAAAGAATTGATATGATGACAAAGGAAGAGGAAAGCTGAAGGAACCACCGTAAGACTACAAAAATGACTGATGAAAGAGATCGAATCACCGGGAAGAATTAGAGGAACAAATATGCTTGAGGGGATATAGAAGCCAAAGAATGAAGAGATGATGAGCTAACTAAAGAATACTTGACATAAGCGCCAGGATAATTGAATGACTATAGCTGAAATGTGAGAAAGAAGAATTCTTCTAGAATGATGGCCTCCGGTGAAAAGAAACAGAAAACAACTCCTGACATACTCCGGATGGTAAGAAAAGAATATCTGACGAACGGAATAATTCAAGAGGAACATGAAGCTAGAACCATGAATCTTCGAGAGAACGGACCAGATTTACAGAAAAACACTTCTTCGGGCTTCAAATGTTGAGAATGACGACGAGGAACACCACCAAAACTGTTGAGACACTTCAGAAGAATGAAAAGAGTAAAGGTTGAGCCAGCAATGAAAAGAATTTGAAAGCTATCTTGAAGAAGGCATGTGACTGATGGAATCCATACTTACATCATACCTTGAAAAGAATTTGGGAATAACTCCGGGAAATTAGAAGAGTTAGGTAAGATCCTGGGAAAAGACCTGTGGGTTAGGGCCCACTGAAGAGAAAACACCATTGTGCTGGCCTGCCTGCTCTTGGACGAGTCGGAGAACGAGTTCGCCTTCGCGGAATGTGAGAGGCTTGATCTTCTTGTTGTAGTAGTGCCTCAGGCCTTGCTAGTAGATAGCCGAGCGGCTAAGTGCCAGAAGGCGTGCCTCTTCGAGCAGGTCGACGCCGTCTTCGCGTGCTTCTCTTGCTTCTGCTTCGGTGTACATGGTGACACGCGGTGAGTCGAACTCGATGTCGGTCGGGATCATGGCTTCGGATCCGTAGACGAGGAAGAACGGGGTGAACCCGGTCGACCGGTTTGGTGTTGTACACAGACTCCAGAGAACCGCGGGCAACTCATCGAGCCAACTGCCGGGCGAGCGGACGAGTGGCTCGACGAGTCGCGGCTTGATGCCAGACAGGATGAGTCCATTGGCCCGCTCGACCTGCCGATTGGACTATGGATGTGCCATGGAGGCCAGGTCGAGGCGGATGCCGGAGACAGAGCAGTATTTCTCGAGCGCGCCCTTGGCGAAGTTGGTGCCGTTGTCGGTGATGATGTTGTTCAGCATGCCGTAGCGCACCGCTATGTTCTTGATGAACCGGACGGCTATTGGCCCGTCCGATTTCTTGATTGGTCTTGCCTCGATCCACTTGGTGAATTTGTCCACTGCCACCAGTAAGTGCATCATGCCTCCTCAAGCGGTTTTGAAGGGTCCCACCATGTCGAGTCCCCAGACCGCGAAGGGCCAGGCGATCGGTATGGTGCGGAATGCTGACGCCGGCTGGTGGCTGCGTTTGCTGAAGCGCTGGCATCCTTCGCACTTGAGGACGAGCGACTCGGCGTCTTCGAGGGCCGTTGGCTAGTAGAAGCCGTGGCGGAATGCCTTGGCCACGAGGGATCGAGATGCGGCGTGGTGCCCGCACTCGCCCTGATGAATGTCGAGGAGGATGTCGATGCCGCGATCCTGCTCGACGCAGCGCTGGAACACGTCGGTAGAGCTGCGCTTGACGAGCTCGTTGTTGATGATGCTGTA
Source organism: Triticum aestivum (assembly GCF_018294505.1). NCBI lineage: Eukaryota > Viridiplantae > Streptophyta > Magnoliopsida > Poales > Poaceae > Triticum > Triticum aestivum. Next base: position 134,603,339 of record NC_057804.1, on the reverse strand, counting down.
GGCGGATGCCCGGCGCTGAACTTGCCGAGCCTCGGTCTCGTCCATGGGGAGAACCCCGTTCTCCGGAAACTATGATATCGGCAAGGCCCAAGATGGGGCCGCGACGACAGTGAAGACGGCCACCTGGGTGGGTTCCGAGTCAGCAGCTCCTGGGCCGGGTTGAGCAGTCCCCGGGTTGGCGACGGCGACGGCCGGGTCCAGGGTGATGGTGGCCGGGTTGAGCTGAGCAGCCCCCGGGCCGGGTTCAGCAGCTCCTGGGCCGGGTTCAGCAGTCCCCGAGCCATGTTGCGGTGCGACCGGGTCTTCTGGGACGTGGATGGACTCAGAATCCGGTGACGGCTTGACGAATGGTTTGCGCATGTGCTCAAGGGAGACGCCAGACGGGATGGCTTGTCGTGACGAGGCGATCTTGGCAAGCGTGTCGGCTGCCTCATCTCCGCGCGCGGGACATGGAGGAATTCACAGCCATCAAAGGATCTGGACAGCTTCTGGACGAGGAAGCGGTAGCTTGCCATGTTGGAGTCGCGGGCGTCCCACTCGCTGGAGCACTACTGCACCACCAAGTCCGAGTCGCCGTAGCACAGGATGCGCCGGATGCCGAGTTCCTTGGCGAGCCGGAGGCCATGCACAAGGGCTTCGTATTCGGCGACGTTGTTGGAGGTGGCGAAGTGGATCTGGAGTGCGTAGCGGAGTCTTTCACCCTTTGGAGATGACAGTACGATGCTGGCCCCTAAGCCAAGTCGCATCTTGGACCCGTCGAAGTGCATGCGCAATGCGTCGAGTCGGGAGGCGGCGGCAGGTACTGGGTGTCGGTCCAGTCGATGAGGAAATCAGCCAGGGCCTGAGACTTTATCATGGTGCGGGGCTCGTAGAGGATGGTGTGGCCGGCTAGCTGGATCGCCCATTTGGCGACCTGGCCGGAGGCGTCCCGGCACCCGATGATTTCTCCGATAGGCGCCATGCTGACGACGGTGACGGCGTGCTCTTGAAAGTACTGCTTCAGCTTCTTGGCAGTGAGGTACACGCTGTAACACATCTTCTGGTAGTGCGTGTAGTTCTGCTTGGAGGTGGAGAGCACTTCACTCAGGTAGTAGACCGGATGCTGGACGGCCTGGATCTTGCCCTTCTCCGGTCGCTCGACCACCAGTACCGTGCTGACCGCCCGCGACGTCGCGGCTATGTAGAGCAACAGCGGCTCCTTGTCGGTCGGCGTGGCCAGGACTGGTGCGGTGGAGAGCATGTGCTTGAGGTCTTGGAAAGCTTCGTCCGCCTTGCCGTTCCACTCAAACGGGCTTGTTTTCTTCATTAGCTGGTACAGGGGCAGTGCCTTCTCGCCCAGCCAGCTTAGAAACCGGCTGACCGAGGCTAGACAGCCTGTGAACTTCTGGACATCGCACAGCCGGGTTGGCTTGCGCATGCGCTCGATGGCCTTGATCTTCTCCGAGTTCGCCTTGATGCCGCGTTCCGAGACGAGGAAGCCGAGAAGCTTTCCGGCTGGGACGCCGAAGACGCACTTTTTCGGGTTGAGCTTGACCTTGTATTCGTGGAGGTTGGCGAATGTTTCCTTCAGATCGTCGAGGAGCGTGAGGTGCTGCTTGGTCTTCACCACGATATCGTCCACGTACACGTGGATGTTCTTGTCGAGTTGCAGTAGCAAGCATTTCTGCATGCAGCGTTGGAAGGTGGCGCCGGCGTTCTTCAAGCCGAACGACATGGTGATGTAGCAGTACGCCCCAAAGGGCGTGATGAAGGATGTCTTCAGGGCATCGGTCGGGTCCAGCTTGATCTAGTGATAGCCGGAGTAGGCGTCCAGGAAGGACAGCAGCTCGCACCCGGCGGTCGAGTCGATGACTTGGTCGATCCGCGGGAGAGCGAACAGATCCTTGGGACAGGCCTTGTTGAGGCTGGTGTAGTCGATACACTGTTGGGGGACGTAGTAATTTCAAAAAAAATCCTACGCACACGCAAGATCATGGTGATGCATAGCAATGAGAAGGGGGAGTGTTGTCCACGTACCCTCGTAGACCGATAGCGGAAGCGTTATAACAACGTGGTTGATGTAGTCGTACGTCTTCACGGCCCGACCGATCAAGCACCGAAACTATGGCACCTCCGAGTTCTAGCACACGTTCAGATCAATGACGATCCTCGGACTCCGATCCAGCAAAGTGTCCGAGAAGAGTTCTGTCAGCAAGACGGCATGGTGACGATCTTGATGTTCTAACGTCGCAGGGCTTCGCCTAAGCACTGCTACAGTATTATCGAGGTGGACTATGGTGGAGGGGGGGCACCGCACACGGCTAAGAGATCCAAGGGATCAATTGTTGTTGTGTCTAGAGATGCCCCCCTGCCCCCGTATATAAAGGATCCAGCAGGAGCGGGTCGGTCGGACAGGAGGGGCGCGCCGGGAGGAGTCCTCCTCCCACCGGGAGTAGGACTCCCCCCTTCCTTGTTGGAGTAGGAGAGAAGGAAAGAGGGGGAGAGGAGGAAGGAAAAGGGGGCTGCGCCCCTTGCCCAATTCAGACCAGAGGGGGGGCGCACGCCTCCTTCCTTTTGGCCTTTCTCCTCTATTCCCGTATGGCCCAATAAGGCCCATATACTCCCCGGCGAATTCCCGTAACTCTCCGGTACTCCAAAAAATACCCGAATCACTCGGAACCTTTCCGAAGTCCGAATATAGTCGTCCAATATATAGATCTTTACGTCTCGGCCATTTCGAGACTCCTCGTCATGTCCCCGATCTCATCCGGGACTCTGAACTACTTCGGTACATCAAAACTCATAAACTCATAATATAACTGTCATCGAAACCTTAAGCGTGCGGACCCTACGGGTTCGAGAACAACATAGACATGACCGAGACACGTCTCCGATCAATAACCGGTAGCGGAACCTGGATGCTCATATTGGCTCCCACATATTCTACGAAGATCTTTATCAGTCAAACCACATAACAACATACGTTGTTCCCTTTGTCATCGGTATGTTACTTGCCCGAGATTCGATCATCGGTATCTCAATACCTAGCTCAATCTCGTTACCGGCAAGTCTCTTTACTCATTCCGTAATACATCATCCCGCAACTAACTCATTAGTTGCAATACTTGCAAGGCTTAAGTGATGTGTATGACCGAGAGGGCCCAGAGATACCTCTCTGACAATCGGAGTGACAAATCCTAATCTCGAAATACGCCAACCCAACATGTACCTTCGGAGACACCTGTAGAGCACCTTTATAATCACTCAGTAACGTTGTGACGTTTGGTAGCACACAAAGTGTTCCTCCGGTAAACGGGAGTTGCATAATCTCATAGTCATAGGAACATGTATAAGTCATGAAGAAAGCAATAGCAACATACTATACGATTGTCTGCTAAGCTAACGGAATGGGCCATGTCAATCACATCATTCTCCTAATGATGTGATCCCATTAATCAAATGGCAACTCATGTCTATGGCTAGGAAACATAATCATCTTTGATCAACGAGCTAGTCAAGTAGAGGCATACTCGTGACAATATGTTTGTCTATGTATTCACACATGTATTATTTTTCCGGTTAATACAATTCTAGCATGAATAATAAACATTTATGATGACATAAGGAAATAAATAATAACTTTATTATTGCCTCTAGGGCATATTTCCTTCATACACATGCACCAGGTTTTGTTCTTCTTTAGGATGAGGATTGGGTTGGCCAGCCACTCGGGGTGAAACACTTCCATTATGAAGCCGGCCGCCAAGAGCTTGGCGACCTCTTCACCAATGGTTCTTCTCTTCTCTTCGGAAAATCGACGGAGGGGTTGACGGAAAGGCTTGGCGTCCTTGCAGATGTGGAGTTTGTGCTCGGCGTACTTCCTCGGGATACTCGGCATGTCTTTGGGGGTCCATGCGATATCCCGATTCTCATGGAGGAAGTCGATGAGCTCGCCTTCCTATTTGCTGTCGAGGCGGGCGCCTATGACAACGTACTTGCTGCAGCTGGGGTCTTCCGGGTTCAGCTTCACTTTCTTGGTTTCCTTGGAGGGCTTGAAGGCGGCCTCATCGGCCGGGTCCAGGGTCTGGATCGACGCATTGGAGGCCTTGCTGGCCAGGGCGACGATCCGGTCGAGCTGGCGCTGCTCCTCGGCAATGACCAGCGACTCGGCCAGCTTGGCGCCATCTCGGGCACACTCCAGAGACTTGCGGTAGTCGCCGGTGATGGTAATGAGGCCATTGGGACCCGGCATCTTGATCTTCAGGTACGCGTAGTGGGGAACCGCCATGAATTTGGTGAGCGCGGGCCAGCCCAGCAGCGCATGATACGCCCTGGATAGGTCCACCACCTCGAACCAGATCGGTTCGCATCGGAAGTGGCTGCTGTCGCCGAACAGGACATCGAGCCGGACCCGACCAATGGGTGAATAGGAGAGGCCGGGTACGATGCCGTGGAAGACTGTCCGGGTTGGCTCCAGGTCCTCGGCCTTGAGGCCGAGCTTGGTCATTGTGTCGCGGTAGAGGATGTTGATGCTGCTGCCACCGTCAATGAGGACTCGGGAGAACTTGCAGGTGCGCCGCGTGATGATGGTAGGGTTGAGGATGAGGGCGTATCCACCCGGACTCGGCATGACTGCCGGGTGGTCCTCCCGTGTCCAGGTGATCGGGCGATCCGACCAATGCATGAAGCCTGTCTTGGCCGGGACAATGGTGTTCACCTCCTGCCGGAGGAGGCGCTCGCTGCGCTTGTCGTCGTCGAGGCTGGTGAAGACGACGTAGGCCGCGTTCTGGTCCGGGTAGGCGTCGTTCCGCATCGCGCCGCCCGCGGGAGGCGGCGGTGGAGGCGGGGGCGGCTGCCCGGCGCACGGAGCCGGAGCCGGAGCCGAAGGAGGCGGAACATCGCCCCTCATGATGCGCTTGGTGATGGCGCGCTGTCGAAGCGTGTGCGTGGAGGGTCTTGCGCCGTTGTTGTACTTGCATGGGGCGTCGAGCATCTCTTCAAAGATCATGGCGGGTTGCCACGCCATCTTGCCGGTCTGCCGGCGCTTCGCTGCCGGGTCCACCGCAGGCTCGGCGGCCGCGACGAGCCGGTTGTCGTGACATTGCGCCGGCTGGTCGGCCTTGCGCTTGTTGTTCTGGTGATGCTGCTGCCGGTTGCTTTCGCCCGCCGGCTTCTGTGGAGGGACCGGCTTCGACTTGCCGGCCTCATCCAGCGCCACATGGATCTTCATGGTGGAGTCGGTGTACTTGTCCGCCGTCACCATGAGCACGGCCATGGTGGCCGGCTCGGAGCGTAGAAGCTTGTGCTTGAGGAGGGTGCCGTCTCGACACCTGCTGACGAAGTATTAGATCGCCTGGACTTCATGGACGCCCTCGCGGCTGTTCCGGAGCTCGGTCCAGCGTGCGAGGTACTCGCGGCCGGTCTCTGTTGGCCCCTGCACGCACATGGCAAGCTGGCTTGGGCGACCGGGCCGCCTGTACGTCCCTGTGAAGTTGCGGACAAATGCTCCCTCGAAATCGACCTATGTGTTGATGCTGCCCATCGGCAGGCTGTTCAACCATGTGCGAGCCGATCCTTGGAGCATGAGCGGTGCATAGTGCACGGCGAGACGACGATTGGCACCGGTGATGCCAATGGCCGTGGTGTAGTCGGTGAGCCAGTCTTTTGGCTTCACGGTCCCATTGTACTTGGGGGTGTCGTGGGGAAGAACGAACCCCTTGGGGAAGGGCTCCTCCCGGATGCGTGGGCCGAAGCACGCCTTCCCGATAGCACCACTCTCCACCTCCAGGGAGCGAGCGAGCTGGTCGAGGTGGTGGCACGCGTCGGCGTCGTCGATGGCGTGCGGGCCGAGTCGACTGGCGGCCAGGCCCCGAGGGGTCAGGTCGGCTAGAGCCGGACGCCGGCCATGCTGGCCGAGTCCACGCTGGGTCTCTGGGGCGGTCTCGTTGCCCAGAGCATCGGCGGCGGTGCCGGCCGGGTTGCGCTGGGTCCGGGCTCGGCTAGAGTGCGCCTCGCCGGGCGGCGAGGAGGCCGTGTGCAGGAGTTCGCCGGGCCCGCCAAGGCGGGCGGAGCCAGACCCGGCCGGCTTGGCGAGCTGGTTGAGGCGATCCTGCTGGGTGTTGGCGGCATGGAGGAGCTCGCGCATCCGCCCGATGCGCTCCTTGAGCTCCTCGCCCGCGAGTTGGTCGAGGCCGACCGCGGCTGCCTTTACAGCGCGCATGTTCTTGACTGGGGTCTCGTAGACGGTCCGGACGGCGCCGAAGGCCCGGCCGATCGCTCCCCCCGGGCGTGAGTGTTGTCGGCCCGGCTCGGCTCGGCCGCGGCGGGCGTGAATCCGTGGGCGGTGTCGTGCTCCATCTAAGCAACTTCCAGACAGCGCCTGGTGGCGGCCAGCATCTTGGACAGGTCCAGCATCTGCTGGCGCCTGTCCTCGAGCTGGGTTCGGGCTTCAGCGACATTGGTGGCGTCGACGTCGGTGCCGATGGGGATGCGGAGGCTCTGCATTGCGGCACGCAGCGGGTCGGACGGCTCCATCCGTGCCATGCCGGCCGCGGCCTCGGCGACTCTTCTCGCCTTGCTTGACGAGGAAGAGGCGACATCGCCGGTGACGTAGACCTCCACGTGGGTGTCCATCGCCCCAGTAGTGAATCCGCTGCTGAGAGAGAGCGGTGAGTCGGAGTAGCTGAGCACCTCGCTGGGGTACTCTTCGGCCGCGAGTGCGTCGGAGATGCGCAGAGCGGTGAAGGAGGCGGCGAGCACGCCGATGACGTCGTCCGCCAGAGCAACGGACTCGTCGGAGTAGGAGAAGGGCCCCGTCCGAAGCATGCTTCCAGCCAGCTCCTCGAGCTGCCCCACGGTGGGCGCCAACTGTCGTGGTGGGCGCACGGCAGATGCCAAGGGATGGCTAAAGAGAGGAGGAGGCTCGAGGGCGCTGGTGGGCTTTGGAGGCGAGGTTGATATGCGCGGGCGCGGGACGCCGGACATACCCAGGTTTGGGGCTCTCCAGAGAGATAACACCCCTAGTCCTGCCGAGTTTAGTTGGATGGTCGATAGTACAATGTCGCTCCTGGAGCTGTATGAAGGAGGAAAGAGGCTGGCCAAGGCTTGGGCTGCTCCTTCTCCCCGGTGTTGCTATGCGGTGGCTAGTCCTATATTGCCTTCTTGCTTATCTCGTATTGCTTCGCATCTGATTCATTGCATGGCCTCTGTAGGCGTGGGTTCCTGGGGGGTTTTATAGATCAACCTACCCAGGGTTACAATGGTAATATGCCGAGTCGGTGGGTCCGTATTGTCGGTGTCTGGGGTACCGGGCTGGGTCCCGCTTGTGGGCTTGTTGTTCGTCGGGTTCCCCTAGGTGCGGGCCCCGCGTGCCTAGGGGAACTGTGCCTTGTCTTGTCGATCATCATGGCGTGGCCGAGTCGAGCCGTGCACAGTGTTCTCCGTTAGGCCGCCGCTTCTGTCGTCAGCGGTGAGGGCGGGAACACTGTTGCCGTGCCAGCCCTGGTCAGCGGGTAGGTAAGGGGCACTGTTGCCACGCTCCGGCTGACCACAGGTATGGGCGGGTGTTGGGGAACATAGTAATTTCAAAAAAATTCCCTACGCACACGCAAGATCATGGTGATGCATAGCAACGAGAGGGGAGAGTGTTGTCCACGTACCCTCGTAGACCGATAGTGGAAGCGTTATAACAACGCGGTTGATGTAGTCGTACGTCTTCACGGCCCGATCGATCAAGCATCGAAACTACAGCACCTCCGAGTTCTAGCACACGTTCAGCTCAATGACAATCTCCGGACTTCGATCCAGCAAAGTGTCGGGGAAGAGTTCTGTCAGCACAACGGCGTGGTGACGATCTTGATGTTCTACCGCCGCAGGGCTTCGCCTAAGCACCGCTACAGTATTATCGAGGTGGACTATGGTGGAGGGGGGCACCGCACACGGCTAAGAGATCCAAGGGATCAATTGTTGTTCTGCCTAGAGGTGCCCCCCTGCCCCAGTATATAAGGGAGCAAGGGGGGAGGGGGCGGCCGGCCTAGGAGGGGGCGCGCCAAGGGGAGTCCTACTCCCACCGGGAGTAGGACTCCCTCCTTCCTTGTTGGAGTAGGAGAAGGGGAAAGAAGGGGAGAGGAAGAAGGAAAAGGGGGCTGCGCCCCTTGTCCAATTCGGACCAGAGGGGGGGCGTAGGCCTCCTTCCTTTTGGCCTCTCTCCTCTATTCCCGTATGGCCCAATAAGGCTCATATACTCCCCGGCGAATTCCCGTAACTCTCCGGTACTCCGTAAAATACCCAAATCACTCGGAACCTTTCCTAAGTCCGAATATAGTCATCCAATAGATCGATCTTTATGTCTCGACCATTTCGAGACTCCTCATCATGTCCTCGATCTCATCCGGGACTCTGAACTCCTTCGGTGCATCAAAACTCATAAACTCATAATATAACTGTCATCGAAACCTTAAGCGTGCGGACCCTACGGGTTCGAGAACTATGTAGACATGACCGAGACACGTTTCCGGCCAATAACCAATAGCGGAACCTAGATTCTCATATTGGCTCCTACATATTCTACGAAGATCTTTATCGGTCAAACCGCATAACAACATATGTTGTTCCCTTTGTCATCGGTATGTTACTTGCCCGAGATTTGATCATCGGTATCTTAATACCTAGTTCAATCTCGTTACCGACAAGTCTCTTTACTCGTTACATAATACATCATCCTGCAACTAACTCATTAGTTGCAATGCTTGCAAGGCTTATAGTGATGTGCATTACCGAGTGGGCCCAGAGATACCTCTCCGACAATCGGAGTGACAAATCCTAATCTCGAAATACGCCAACCCAACATGTACCTTCGGAGACACCTATAGAGCTCCTTTATAACCACCCAGTTATGTTGTGATGTTTGGTAGCACACAAAGTGTTCCTTCGGTAAACGGGAGTTGCATAATCTCATAGTCATAGGAACACGTATAAGTCATGAAGAAAGCAGTAGCAACATACTAAACGATCAAGTGCTAAGGCTAACAGAATGGGTCAAGTCAATCACATCATTCTCCTAATGATGTGATCCCGTTAATCAAATGACAACTCTTTTGTTCATGGCTAGGAAACATAACCATCTTTGATTAATGAGCTAGTCAAGTAGAGGCATACTAGTGACACTCAGTTTGTCTATGTATTCACACATGTATCATGTTTCCGGTTGATACAATTCTAGCATAAATAATAAACATTTATCATGAAATAAGGAAATAAATAATAACTTTATTATTGCCTCTAGGGCATATTTCTTTCAGTCTCCCACTTGCACTAGAGTCAATAATCTAGTTCACATCGCCATGTGATATAACACCAATATTCACATCTATATGTTATTAATACCCAATAGTCCACATCGTCATGTGACCAACACCCAAAGGGTTTACTAGAGTCAATAATCTAGTTCACATCGCTATGTGATTTACACCCAAAGAGTACTAAGGTATGATCATGTTTTGCTCATTAGAGAAGTTTAGTCAACGGGTCTGTCACATTCAGAGCCGTATGTATTTTCCAAATATTCTATGTCTAAAATGCTCTGCATGGAGCTACTCTAGCTAATTGCTCCCACTTTCAATATGTATCTAGATTGAGACTTAGAGTCATCTGGATCGGTGTAAAAGCTTGCAGTGATGTAACTCTTTACGACGGGCTCTTTTTATCACCTCCATAATCGAGAAACATCTCCTTAGTCCTCACTAAGGATATTCTTGACCGCTGTCAAGTGATCTACTCTTAGATCAAAATTGTATTCCTTTGCCAAACTCAGAGCAAGGTATACAATAGGTCTGGTACACAGCATAGCATACTTTATAGAACCTATGACTGAGGCATAGGGAATGACTTTTCATTCTCTTTCTATTTTCTGCCATGGTCGGGTATTGAGTCTTACTCAACTTCACACCTTTGCATCACAGGCAAGAACTCTTTCTTTGACTGTTCCATTTTGAACTACTTCAAAATCTTGTCAAGGTATGTACTCATTGAAAAATCTTATCAAGCATCTTGATCTATCTCTATAGATCTTGATGCTCAATGTGTAAGCAACTTCACCGAGGTCTTTCTTTGAAAAACTCCTTTCAAACACTTCTTTATGCTTTCCAGAAAATTCTACATCATTTCCGATCAACAATATGTCATTCACATATACTTATCAGAAAGGCTGTAGTGCTCCCACTCACTTTCTTGTAAATACAGGCCTTTCCAAAAGTCTGTATAAAACCATATGCTTTGATCAACTCATCAAAGTGTATATTCCAACTCCGAGATGCTTGCACCAGTCCATTGATGGATCGCTGGAGCTTGCACATTTTGTTAGCACCTTTCGGATCGACAAAACCTTCTGGTTGCATAATATACAACTCTTCTTCTAGAAATCCATTCAGGAACACAGTTTTGATATCCATTTGCCAGATTTAATAAATTTGGCAATTGCTAACATGATTCGGACAAACTTAAGCATTGTTACGAGTGAGAAAATCTCATCATATTCAACACTTTGAACTTGTCGAAAACCTTTCGCAACAAGTCGAGCTTTGTAGATAGTAACACTACTATCAGTGTCTGTCTTCCTCTTGAAGATCCATTTATTTTCTATGGATTGCCGATCATCGGGCAAGACAACCAAAGTCCACACTTTGTTCTCATACATGGATCCCATCTCAGATTTCATGGCCTCAAACCATTTCGCGGAATCTGGGCTCATCATCGCTTCCTCATAGTTCGTAGGTTCATCATGGTGTAGTAACATGACTTCCAGAACTGGATTACCGTACCACTCTGGTACGGATCTTACCCTGGAAGACCTACGAGGTTCTGTAGTAACTTGATCTGAAGTTTCATGATCATCATCATTAGCTTCCTCACTAATTGGTGTAGGTATCACTGGAACTGATTTCAGTGATAAACTATTTTCCAATTCAGGAGAAGGTACTATTACCTTATCAAGTTCTAGTTTTCTCCCACTCACTTCTTTTGAGAGAAACTCCTTCTCTAGAAAGTATCCATCTTAGCAACGAATATCTTGCCTTCGGATCTGTGATAGAAGGTGTACCCAACAGTTTCCTTTGGGTATTCTATGAAGACACACTTCTCCGATTTAGGTTCGAGCTTATCAGGTTGAAAAAATTTCACATAAGCATCGCAACCCCAAACTTTAAGAAACGACAACTTTGGTTTCTTGCCAAACCACAGTTCATAAGGCGTCGTCTCAACGGATTTTGATGGTGCCCTATTTAAAGTGAATGCAGCTATCTCTAATGCATGACCCCAAAACGGTAGTGGTAAATCGGTAAGATACACAATAGATTGCACCATATCCAATAAAGTGCGGTTATGACGTTCGGACACACCATTACGCTGTGGTGTTCCACGTGGCGTGAACTGTGAAACTATTCCACATTGTTTAAAATGAAGGCCAAACTCGTAACTCAAATATTCTTCTCTATGATCAGATTGTAGAAACTTTATTTTCTTGTTACAATGATTCTCCACTTCACTCTGAAATTCTTTGAACTTTTCAAATGTTTCAGACTTGTGTTTCATTAAGTAGATATACCCATATCTACTCAAATCATCTGTGAAGGTCAGAAAATAATGATACTCGCCACGAGCATCAACACTCATTAGATCGCATACATCGGTATGTATTATTTCCAATAAGTCAGTAGCTCGTTCCATTGTTCCGAAGAACAGAGTTTTAGTCATCTTGCCCAAAAAGGCATAGTTCGCAAGCATCAAATGATTCATAACCAAGTGATTCCAAAAATCCATCTTTATGGAGTTTCTTCATGTGCTTTACTCCGATATGACCCAAACGGCAGTGCTACAAATAAGTTGCACTATCATCATCAACTTTGCATCTTTTGGCATCAATATTATGAATATGTGTATTGCTATGATCGAGATCCAACAAACTATTTTCATTGGGTGTATGACCATCGAAGGTTTTATTCATGTAATAGGAACAACAATTATTCTCTGACTTTAAATGAATAACCGCATTGCAATAAACATGATCAAATCATATTCATGCTCAACGCAAATGCCAAATAACATTTATTTAGGTTCAACACTAATCTCGAAAGTATAGGGAGTGTGTGATGATGATCATATCAATCTTGGAACCACTTCCAACACACATCGTCACTTCACCCTCAACTAGTCTCTGTTTATTCTGTAACTCCTATTTCGAGTTACTAATATTTAGCAACCGAACAAGTATCAAATACCCAGGGGATACTATAAACACTAGTAAGGTACACATCAACAACCTGTATATCAAATATACCCTTTTTCACTTTGCCATCCTTCTTATCCACCAAATGTTCAGGGCATTTCCGCTTCTAGTGACCATTTCCTTTGCAGTGTAAGCACTCAGTTTCAGGCTTTGGTCCAGCTTTGGGATTCTTCGTGAGAGTGACAACTTGCTTGTCATTCCACTTGAAGTTCCTTTATTTTCCCTTTGCCCTTTACTTGAAACTAGTGGTCTTGTCAATCATCAACACTTGATGCTCTTTCTTGATTTCTACCTTCGTTGATTTCAGCATCACGAAGAGCTCGGGAATCGTTTTCATCATCCCTTGCATTATAGTTCATCACGAAGTTCCAATAACTTGGTGATGGTGACTATAGAACTCTGCCAATCACTATCTTATCTGGAAGATTAACTCCCACTTGATTCAAGTGATTGTAGTACTCAGACAATCTAAGTACTTGCTCACTAGGTGAGCAATTCTCCTCCATCTTTTAGGCGAAGTATTTGTCAAAAGGTCTCGTACCTCTTGACACGGGCATGATTCTGAAATACCAATTTCATCTCCTGAAACATCTTATATGTTCCATGACGTTTCAAAAACGTTTTTGTAGTCCCGGTTCTAAGCCATAAAGCATGGTGCACAAAACTATCAAGTAGTCATCATATTGAGCTAGCCAAACATTCATAACGTCTGCATCTGCTCCTGCAATAGGTCTGTCACCTAGCGGTGCATCAAGGACATAATTCTTCTGTGCAGCAATGAGGATAAACCTCAGATCACGGACCAAGTCCGCATCATTGCCACTAACATTTTTCAACTTAGTTTTCTCTAGGAACACATATAAAAACATAGGGAAGCAAAAACATAGGAAAGCAACAACGCGAGCTATTGATCTACAACATAATTTGCAAAATACTACCAAGACTAAGTTCATGATAAATTAAAGTTCAATTAATCATATTACTTAAGAACTCCCACTTAGATAGACATCCCTCTAATCTTCTAAGTGATCACATGATCCAAATCAACTAAACCATGTCCGATCATCACGTGAGATGGAGTAGTTTTCAATGGTGAACATCACTGTGTTGATCATATCTACTATATGATTCACGCTCGACCTTTCGGTCTCCGTGTTCCGAGGCCATATCTATTATATGCTAGGCTCGTCAAGTTTAACCTGAGTATTCCGCGTGTGCAACTGTTTTGCACCCGTTGTATTTGAACGTAGAGCCTATCACACCCGATCATCACGTGGTGTCTCAGCACGAAGAACTTTCGCAACGGTGCATACTCAGGGAGAACACTTCTTAATAATTAGTGAGAGGTCATCTTAAAATGTTACCGTCAATCAAAGCAAGATAAGATGCATAAAGGATAAACATCACATGCAATCAATATAATATGTGACATGATATGGCCATCATCTTGTGCCTTTGATCTTCATCTCCAAAGCATCGTCATGATCTCCATCGTCACCGGCATGACACCATGATCTTCATCATCTTGATCTATATCAATGTGTCATCACATGGTCGTCTCGCCAACTATTGCTCTTGCAACTATTGCTATCGCATAACGATAAAGTAAAGCAATTATTTGGCGCTTGCATCTTATGCAACAAAGAAACAACCATAGGGCTTCTGCCTGTTGCCGATAACTTTAACAACACATGATCATCTCGTACAATAAAATATAGCATCACGTCTTGACCATATGACATCACAACATGCCCTGCAAAAACAAGTTAGACGTCCTCTACTTTGTTGTTGCAAGTTTTACGTGGCTGCTACGGGCTGGGCAAGAACCGTTCTTACCTATGCATCAAAACCACAACGATAGTTCATCAAGTTAGTGTTGTTTTAACCTTCGCAAGGACCGGGCGTAGCCACACTCGGTTCAACTAAAGTTGGAGAAACTGGCACCCGCCAGCCACCTGTGTGCAAAGCATGTCGGTAGAACCAGTCTCGCGTAAGCGTACGCATAATGTCGGTCCAGGCCGCTTCATCCAACAATACCGCCGAACCAAAGTATGCCATGCTGGTAAGCAGTATGACTTGTATCACCCACAACTCACTTGTGTTCTACTCGTGCATATAACATCTATGCATAAAACCTGGCTCAGATGCCATTGTTGGGGAACGTAGTAATTTCAAAAAAAATCCCTACACACTCGCAATGGTGATGCATAGCAACGAGAGGGGAGAGTGTTGTCCATGTACCCTCGTAGACCGATAGCGGAAGCGTTATAACAAAGCGGTTGATGTAGTCGTACGTCTTCACGGCCCGATCGATCAAGCATCGAAACTACGGCACCTCCGAGTTCTAGCACACGTTCAGCTCGATGACGATCCCCGGACTCTGATCCAGCAAAGTGTCGGGGAAGAGTTCTGTCAGCACGACAGCATGGTGACGATCTTGATGTTCTACCGTCGCAGGGCTTCGCCTAAGCACCACTACAGTATTATCGAGGTGGACTATGGTGGAGGGGGGCACCGCACACGGCTAACAGATCCCAGGGATCAATTGTTGTTCTGCCTAGAGGTGCCCCCCTACCCCCGTATATAAAGGAGCAAGGGGGAAGGGGGCGGCTGGCCTAGGAGGGGGCGCACCAAGGGGAGTCCTACTCCCACCGGGAGTAGGACTCCCTCCTTGTTGGAGTAGGAGAAGGGGAAAAGGGGGAGAGGAAGAAGGAAAAGGGGGCTGCGCCCCTTGTCCAATTCGGACCAGAGGGGGGGCGCAGGCCTCCTTCCTTTTGGCCTCTCTCCTCTATTCCCGTATGGCCCAATAAGGCCCATATACTCCCCGGCGAATTCCCGTAACTCTCCGGTACTTCGAAAAATACCCGAATCACTCAGAACCTTTCCGAAGTCCGAATATAGTCGTCCAATATATTGATCTTTACGTCTCGACCATTTCGAGACTCCTCGTCATGTCCCCGATCTCATCCGGGACTCCGAACTCCTTCGGTACATCAAAACTCATAAAGTCATAATATAACTGTCATCTAAACCTTAAGCGTGCGGACCCTACGGGTTTGAGAACTATGTAGACATGACCGAGACACGTTTCCGGTCAATAACCAATAGCGGAACCTGGATGCTCATATTGGCTCCTACATATTCTACGAAGATCTTTATCGGTCAAACCGCATAACAACATACGTTGTTCCCTTTGTCATCGGTATGTTACTTGCCCGAGATTTGATCGTCGGTATCTTAATACCTAGTTCAATCTCGTTACCGGCAAGTCTCTTTACTCATTACATAATATATCATCCTGCAACTAACTCATTAGTTGCAATGCTTGCAAGGCTTATAGTGATGTGCATTACCGAGTGGGCCCAGAGATACCTCTCCGACAATTGGAGTGACAAATCCTAATCTCGAAATACGCCAACCCAACATGGACCTTCGGAGACACCTGTAGAGCTCCTTTATAATCACCCAGTTATGTTGTGACGTTTGGTAGCACACAAAGTGTTCCTCCGGTAAATGGGAGTTGCATAATCTCATAGTCATAGGAACATGTATAAGTCATGAAGAAAGCAGTAGCAACATACTAAACGATCAAGTGCTAAGGCTAACGGAATGGGTCAAGTCAATCACATCATTCTCCTAATGATGTGATCCCGTTATCAGTTAGTCTATGTGTTCACACATGTATCATGTTTCCTGTTGATACAATTCTAGCATGAATAATAAACATTTATCATGAAATAAGGAAATAAATAATAACTTTATTATTGCCTCTAGGGCATATTTCCTTCAGTAGGAGCACTGTAGTCTTGGTCATCGGTGATTGAGGTCTCGTCCCATCGTACGGCCTGGATGGGACGGGAGCTGACCCGTGGCTGGGTTGCCGTGGACACCACGGGTGGGTTGGCTTGCTGGGGAAGCCGCTGTTGCGCCCGGTTGAATCGCCTTGCGCCAGCTGCTGCGGCCAGGTCGACATACCTTGCCGAGTCGAGGGTCTTGGCCGGGTTGCGAGCCTTGCTGGGTCGAGCGACCCGGCTTGGTGCGCGCCGGTTTGCGGGGTGATGCGGGCCCCGCTGTTTTTGAAATAGATCCGGGTTCCGTTGCCTGCCCGGGGTTCATCCCCCCAACAACACCCCTGCAGGGTTAACATCATCTATTCGAATAGCCGTGTCTGCAGTAAAGGACCTCTGGGTTGCCTATACAGTTCATAGACAAGTGAAAATGGATACCCTAAAGTGCACAAGATAAGCGTGAGTGCTATGGATGGTGTTCTCGCGGGGAGACGGGAGCAGATCCATAGTGGTGTATTGATTGGTGAATTTGTGGACTCGTGTGCGCCACCTCAAAAGAGTTACTTGCAGTCGTAGTTCAGGATAGACACGGTCAAAGCTGGCTTGGTGCAGTTAAACTCCACCAACCCCTTTGTTATACTGATGCATATGTAGCTAGTTCTAATGTAAGTCTTGCTGGGTACATTTGTACTCACGTTTGCTTAATTTATGTTTTTGTAGATAGACTTCAGTCTCACTAGTAGATCCACGTGGACTTCGACACTTAGCTTGTACCTCAGCTATGATCTTCTACCTTTGGAGGATCTTGTAGATAATTGCTACCTCTTGAGCACGCATTGGTTTTCCCTTGAAGAGGAAAGGGTGATGCAGCAAAGTAGCGTAAGTATTTCCCTAAGTTTTGAGAACCAAGGTATCAATCCAGTAGGAGACGACACACAAGTCACCTAGTACCTGCACAAACAATCAAGAACCATGCAACCAACGCGATAAAGGGGTTGTCAATCCCTTCACGGTCACTCGCAAAAGTGAGATCTAATAGAGATAGTAAAGTAAATATTTTTGGTATTTTTGTTGTATCGATTGGAAAGTAAAGATTGCAAAATAGAAAACGAGATGCACTTTAAATAAAAGAGATGTAATATAATAAGAAAGAGACTCGGGGGTGCTACCTCTTGAGCACTACGTTGGTTTTCCCTTGAAGAGGAAAGGGTGATGCAGCAAAGTAGCGTAAGTATTTCCCTCAGTCGTTGAGAACCAAGGTATCAATCCAGTAGGAGGCTCCTCAAAAGTCCCTCGTACCTATACAAACAAACAAGAACCTCGCAACCAACGATAAAAGGGTTGTCAATCCCTTCACGGAAACTTGCAAAAGTGAGATCTGATAGAGATAATAAGATAAGATAAATATTTTTGGTATTTTTATGATATAGATTGGAAAGTAAAGATGCAAATAAAAGATAGATAGAAACTTATATGATAAAAGATAGACCCGGGGGCCATAGGTTTCACTAGTGGCTTCTCTCAAGATAGCATAAGTATTACGGTGGGTGAACAAATCACTGTCGAGCAATTGTGTCACACCCTAGCTAGTCATGCATTAGAGTGTTGCATCATGTTTACTCTTTCATCAGAAACTTGAAATGGGGATGACAGAACCCCCAGTCCCCTCTGAAACCAACTAGGGTTACTAAAATAATTTTCAATGAACCTGAAATGCCCTTCTAAAATGCCCATCATTTTTGTCTTGGTTCAGAACCTCTGCCAAAAGTGGTGCACATTTTCCTAGGCCATCCTAGGGTTTTTGAATTAAATCATAAATATTTGAATTTGGGCATTTAAAATAATATAAAATATTTAAATGCTCAAATATCTCCAAACTAAAATGTTTCATGTTGGAAATAATCCAACTATGGGCCAGGAATAGTTTGGTGATTTTTGAAGTTGCCTAGGTATTTTATTTAATTCAACAAAGTTGCAGATATATTAAATAAAAACAGAAACAGAAGAAAAGGGGGAAAATTACCTGGGCTCCTCCCTGTGCGGCCCAGCCTGCTGGCCGGCCCAGCAAGCCAGCCCAGCCCACCACCGCCGTCGTCCTCCTGGCGCCAGTCGGCCAGGCGTGTGGCCGGCGCGCGCGCACGGCCGGAGCGCCACGCCACCAGCCCGTCTGCCTGCCTCCCTCGCCAGCGTGACGCCGCGGCGTTTCTTCTCGGTGCCGCCCCGATCCCCTGGCCTTATCCCTCTCTCTCTCCTGTGCTGCTCCCTCCCTCTCTCTCACGGCCGAACACCACCGTCGCCGCCGTTCGCCATAGCCGCCGTCTCCGACCACCTCTCGCTCCCCCGACTAGCTCAGGAGCTCCGCCTCAACTCCCTCTTCCTCCCCACCGCTCCACGGGTCTCCGGAAGCCCTACATCGCCGCCACGTCGCCGTTCCCCTCTTCGGGCTCCGACCACCGTCGCCGTCAAATTCGTCGTCTCCGGCACGTCCCCGAGCCCGCTTCGACGCCCACTGCAACCGCGGTGAGCCCCCGGATCGTTTCCCCCTTCTCCCCTGATCTCTCCCGACCTCTAGGCCCTAGCCCCACCTCGGCCGAAAGCTCCACGCCGCCGACGATGTCGCCGTCGTGGCCACGGTCGCCGTAGCGCCCAACCGAGCACACCATCGTGCTCCACACCTCACTAGGAGCACGTAGCACGCACCAACACCTCCCCTAACGCCCTGCAACGCCGTTTCCGACCGCACCCGAACTCCGGCCGCCGCAGCCGAGCTCGCCGTCGTCAACTCCGGCCACCCCGAGCCCAACCACCACCACCAATAGTCGCGGCTCAACCTCAGCAACACGTAGATGCCTTCCGCCGTCCATTTGGTTGCCGGAATGGCAAAAAGCACTTTCGCCGCCGTCTCGGACCTCGCCGGCGTCATGTCGCCGGTGGGGTTTGACTTGTCCGACCTGGGGTTTGACCCCCCAGGGTCACTGACGCGTGGGCCCTGTCGGCCAGGTGGTTAGGTTAGCGCTAACTACTGTTAGTCAACCCCCCTGACACTGACAGTGGGCCCCAGCGCCTCTAATCCCTAATTAGGATTAAATTAAACCTGTTAAACCCCCCCTGTCACTGACGTGTGGCCCCACACGTCAGGTTTGACTCCAGCCAGCCGCAGTTGACCACTGACGTCATGCTGACGTCATGCTGGCGCAATAATTATATTCTGGATTTAAATTAAAACAGGAAATTCCAGAATATTATTTAAACTTCAAAAATTCATAACTTTTATTCTGTAACTCCAAATTGGACAAATTATATATGAAAAATGATCAAAAAATCCAATCTATCCATCTGTACTATTTTCATGCATGATCAAACAAGTTAAATTGATGTTTCAAGCAGAACAAGGAAAAGCACTTTAAAAGGCCATATTTGAATTTGAAATTTGAATCTTTGATTCAAATTTGTTCAAACCCTTCTGGTCTTAGTTGCATTAGCCCAACACACTCATATTGCCATGTTTCATGCATGCATCATATTGTTGCACATTGTTTGGTGATGGTTGTGTATCGCTGTCCTTTGCGACAGGTTCTGCCCCCCGAGGAGTACCGTGATTACCCTAACGAAGAACCATATCAGTGCATCGAACCATCAGGCAAGCAACCAACCATTTGATCATATCGATACAATCCCATGTTCTCGCTCCTGCTCTCTTTTACTGCATTAAGACAACGCGATTCAAACTGCTGTGTGCTACGGTAGTTGAACCCATTTCCTCTGCATGACCTGTCATTGCCACAGTAACTAGATGAAACCCACTAGCATGTGTAGGAGTTGATTGAGCCCTATGTATGTGTTGTTCCTACCTTGCTATGCCTGCTATGCTTAGAGTCGTGTCAGGTCTGGTTCATCTGGGTGATGGGCTGGAGTGAAATGTTATGTCGGTAAGGAGAGTGGTGTGGTGAACACGATTTGGTAAAGGTATCGATGAGAGGCCATGTAGGAGTACATGGTGGGTTGTTTCATTGAAGCCGACCTTAAGCACTGAGATCTGTATGTGTGATTTAAGAATCAGCTACTACCATGCATTGGGCCCGAAACCAATGGACCCTCTCGGCTTCTTATTCACCCTAGTTCCCCGTCCAGGAGTTGCAAGTAGTTTCTGGTGTTTGTAGCCTACTGGAGGCTGTGGACAGCGCTGACCGTAGGGGTGGGCTGTGATGCGGTAGGTACGTGGCCGGGTGTACCGAATACCCGTTAGGTATCTCGGGAACCCTGTTCACATCGTTCGGGGCCGTATGGGAAACCTCGGCCGGACTCCCTGCGGATGGAACCTGAATAGGCGATAAACCTGGACTGGAGGCTTAGGTGATTAGGTAGGTCGTGGCCGACACCCACGTTGGGCTTCCGCTTGAAGGTTGCCGAGTACATGTCGTGTAGACGACGGTAAGTGGTGAGAGCGTGTATGAAGAAGTACACCCCTGCAGGGTTAACATGATCTATTCGAATAGCCGCGTCCGCGGTAAAGGACTACTTGGTTGCCTATACAGTTCATAGACAAGTAAATGGATACTGTTAAAAGCCTCAAGATAAGTGTGAGTGCCGAGGATGGCTCTTCCGTAGGAAGACGGAGGTGGATCCTCGGTAGTGTATTGAAGTGGTGAGTAGTGGACTCGTGTGCGCAAAACATTTCAGGTTGGAGTATCGTAGGATAGTCTAGCCAAGAGTCAAAGCTGGCTTGCTGCAATAACTCCACCAACCCTTCTTGATACTATGCATGTATGTAGGATCTGATGTAAGTCTTGCTGAGTACCTTTGTACTCATGTTGCTATAATCTACATTTTTACAGAAGACGCTGCAACCCCTTCTGATGGGTTCTATGTAGACGTTGACATCAACGAGTAGGCTAAAGACCCAGGTGGTGACCCTGAGCTTGTGATGGACCACGTAGTATAGCTAGGCTTTCCAAGCCTCTTTTATTTTACTAGTTGTCTGTACCCAGACAATGTACTTCCGCTGCTGGTTTGTATGACTGTATGACTTGTATGTTGGGTCGTGAGACCCGTACCTTTGTGTATGTTATGTATGGCTCCCTGAGCCTTAAATAAAGTACTTGTGTCATAGAGTCATGTTGTGATGCTTCGTTGTATTTGCACATATCGAGCATATTGTGTCTATGATTGAAATGCTTGGTATGTGTGGGATCTGACTATCTAGTTGTTTATCTTTAGTAGCCTCTCTTACCGGGAAATGTCTCCTAGTGTTACCGCTGAGCCATGGTAGCTTGCTACTGCTCTGGAACACTTAGGCTGGCCGGCATGTGTCCTTCTTCGTTCCTGTGTCTGTCCCTTCGGGGAAATGTCACGCTTTGAGTACCGGAGTCCTGTTAGCCCGCTACAGCCCGGTTTACCGGAGTCCTGCTAGCCCAGTGCTACAGCCCGGACCCACTTGCTGATGACCGACACGTTCGAAGCTGGGTCATGGATGCCTGTCCCTGTAAGTCTGTGCCACTTTGGGTTTACGACTAGTCATGTCAGCCCGGGCTCCTTATCATATGGATGCTAGCGACACTATCATATACGTGAGCCAAAAGGCGCAAACGGTCCCGGGCAAAGGTAAGACGACACCCGTGGGGATACCGTGCGTGAGGCCGCAAAGTGATATGAGGTGTTACCGGCTAGATCGATGTGACATCGAGTCGGGGTCCTGATAGCGTTGGTATCAGAGTCGGACTGCCTGTAGGTTCTCCAAGCCAAACTGGTCGATGTTGAGTCTAGAAATTCTTTAGTTATATGTAGGGGAATTGCTTGTGGGTTGGAACGTAAGGCTCTTTTTACTCCTTATACCTTATGACTTTCTGATCTGAGTCAGTCCATTCTTCCACCGGGGGTTAAGGAATTAGGTTCTGTTCTCTCTATCAGGATCACGAGTTACTAATCAGTAGTACCTTATAAGTTTGATGGATACCAGCCTAGTTCAGTTCTACTACCACATTGTGATGTTAGAATGGTTCCAGAACTTTGATGTGATGATGTTGAGTGTGTACGAAATCCTTTGTCAAATGTCTCAATATCCGTTTTGAGCATTTACAGCTGTTATGCTGCCGAAATTTTGCTAGAAATTCTAATGCCCTTGCATTATGATTGTGCTTTCAGTTGGCCACTCGCGACCTCAATCAAGTGGTTCGCCTGACTCGATGCCTAGATGTACCCGGCCATACTGCTAAGTTGGTCAGGGTAATGACTGAGGCTGGATATCGCTGGTATCCCGAGTACACGGTCGAAGAGCAATTCCGGGACTTCAATAAAAGCCAGTATCTCTGCACTGTCAGGATATTTCCATCTTATCCTGGATCCACCGAGCCTCTTCACTGCTCCTATGGACTCGGGGTTACTATTGAGATGGCTGTGCAGGACGCCGCCTACTCTATGATGACCATTATGCGAGTCAGATCTGGTCTATTTCGGGACTCTGACTTCCGGTATATGCCAGGATCACTTCCGGGAGCACAAGGGTATCTCCAGGCTATCTATGCTGATTCCACTCAGGAGGATTCACGGACTCGCACCACTGCTGAGATGCTCGAGGATAAGGACCATGAAAATCGGGCCTTAAGGTTAGAGCTCTTCAATACCCGTGCTGACCACTGGGCCACTTTGACTCGGTTCGCACCGGCGGTGCAAGCTGGATATTCAGATATGCGCGATCTCTATCCTGTGAGATCTGCTCTGCCAGACGTGATGGTTTGGCGTGATGTAGGAGGCATCACCCCACCTCGCGGTCCCCGCAGGCCACCGTTTGTTGGTCCACGACCTCATCCTAGCCCCTATGGTCCACAAGCTCCGCGAGACCGTCTGTTTCCGGATGATCATGTTGAGCTTCCAGGCTATGGAGGTGACTTCTACGAGGACTACTACGGATCGGTCTGAGTTAGTGATAGTATCACTAGTTCGCACTAGCTGTGTCATCTATCGTCCCGCGTGACTCGTGGGATATGACCTAGTTTGTACTTTTTCCGGAGATGTAGAAAAATAATGTATAGGAGCTTGGAATGCCTCCGATGAGATGTAACCCTCTTTTCACCGTAATAGTACTTTGTTTGGTCTTGTACTAAACCCTGTATGGTGTGTATGACGATGGAATAAAGAAGCAGTTTCTGTATCTACCATGTCATACGGATGATCATCTTGCATTCCGAGTTATTCCTTACATTATGTATCCTATGTCGGAATTTTATCATTCTGACTAAATCATTGTCTTGTTTACCTAGGATGGTCAACACGCGCGCTAACCCAGCTTCCCAAGAGCAGGCCGAAGGCAGTGAAGCCAGGGATGCAAATCTGCCTCATCCTCCTTCACTAGCCGAGGTTATGATGGAAGCTGAGAGAAACAAGCGGGAGACAAACCGTTTGTTGGAGCGTATTGAACAGAATACAGCACACCATCAGAGGGCTAACGTGGTGTCACTCAGTGATTTTATCAAATTGCATCCACCCACGTTCCACCACTCCGTCGAGCCTCTTGACGCTGATGACTGGCTTCGCAGTATCTCTCACAAGCTGCGTTCCGCGCTGGTAGCGGAGGCTGACAAGGTCACCTTTGCTGCATATCATCTTGAAGGCCCTGCCAGTCTATGGTGGGAGAATTATGGAGCTATGCGCCCAGCGGGCCATGTCACCACTTGGGCTGAGTTCAGCGAGGCTTTCCGTGAACATCACATTCCGGAGGGTCTCATGGACCGTAAACGTGAAGAATTTTGCAGTTTCACCCAAGGCCGACTTTCTGTGGATGCCTATAGCAGGGAGTTTGGTAATCTCGCGCGATATGCAACTGAGGAAGTGTCTACTGACGCCAAGAAG
The DNA here is from genome assembly GCF_018294505.1 of Triticum aestivum. Taxonomy (NCBI): domain Eukaryota; kingdom Viridiplantae; phylum Streptophyta; class Magnoliopsida; order Poales; family Poaceae; genus Triticum; species Triticum aestivum. Next base: position 134,579,447 of record NC_057804.1, on the reverse strand, counting down.
CAAGCAAGGTTCCGTAAGGGCCTTAGTCCTGAGCTTCGCCGCGACCTCCGTCTGCATGAGTGCACATCTTTTTCGAAACTTGTCAACAAAGCCATCAGTGCTGAAACTGGTCAGACTGACTATGACGCAACACGCAAGCATGGACGTGACATGGGTTCCTCATCCGGTGCTGGTCCTCAGAAGCGCCGCGTGTGGGTACCCAACACCGCCCTGCCACCCAGGTTCACACCGAGGCCATCCTTCCAGGCGCCTCGCCCTGTTCAACAGTCTGCACCGGCCAAGCCCTATGGGGGTCCAACCAATAATGCTCCTCCACGTACCAGTTCCGTGACTTGTTTCAAGTGTGGGGAATCTGGTCACTATATGCGTGAGTGTCCCCAGACCAACCCCAATCAATCTGCTAAAGCTGTTGGCCGTGGCAAGCCGACAGGGAAGGTGTTTCATGCTAAACCGGTCACCGCTACACGTGGCCATGTCAACTGTATCTCTGCCGAAGAAGCTCAAGAGGACCCCAACGTCGTTCTCGGTACGCTTCTTGTTAATTGCCACCCGACATCTGTTCTTTTCGATACAGGAGCCTCTCATTCTTTTATATCTGAAAATTATGCTCGTTTGCATAACGTTGCATTCTGCGACATGTCATCCACTATGGAAATTTCTACTCCTGGTTCTAGATGGCAGACCTCTAGGGTAAGTTATGGAAATGAAATCCAAGTCGACAGACTTGTTTTCCTCGCATCTTTGATAGCCCTTAAATCTTCAGATATTAATATCATTCTGGGTATGGACTGGATGTCGGCTCATCATGCCCAAATTGATTGCTTCTCTAGGACTGTTCAACTCACCCATCCTTCGGGGAAGATAGTCAATGTCTTGACCCGAATAGCCAAGCGACAATTATATTCTCTTAACGCCAGCCCTTTGCCAGACCTTGAGGACGTGCCGGTAGTCCGTGACTTCCCGGATGTCTTTCCAGAGGAATTGCCAGGTGTTCCACCTGACAGGGATGTTGAGTTCGTAATCGACCTCATCCCCGGAACCGTTCCGATTGCTAGAAGACCTTATAAGATGGCACCACTAGAACTAGCCGAGCTTAAGAAGCAACTCGATGAATCCTTGAAAAAGGGTTTCATCCGACCTAGCTCATCTCCGTGGGCTTGCCCCGTCCTGTTCGTCAAGAAGAAGGATGGTACGGACCGGATGGTTGTAGATTACCGACCTGTCAATTTGGTCACAATCAAGAACAAATATCCACTTCCCAGGATCAACGATCTGTATGATCAGCTCGCTGGATCCTCAGTCTTCTCCAAGATGGATTTGAGGTTGGGCTACCATCAAATCAAAATCAGAAACGGGGACATTCATAAAACGGCCTTTGTTACTCGTTATGGCCAATACGAGTACACCGTCATGTCCTTCGGATTAACCAACGCTCCAGCCACCTTTTCTCGGTTAATGAACTCAATCTTCATGGAGTATTTGGATAAATTCGTCGTAGTTTATCTCGATGATATACTCATCTACTCCAAGAACGAGGAAGAACATGCCGAACATTTAAGGCTAGTGTTGAAGAAACTTCGAGAGCATCGCCTTTATGCCAAATTTTCAAAATGTGAATTCTGGTTGCCAGAAGTGACCTATCTGGGTCATGTAATATCTGGTAAAGGTATTGCTGTTAACCCTGAGCGAGTTCAAGCCGTCCTTAATTGGACTCCACCCGAATCGGTCAAGCAAGTTCGGAGTTTTCTAGGCTTAGCGAGCTATTGCCGTCGCTTTGTCGAGAACTTCTCCAAAGTTGCTAAACCTCTAACCGAACTCCTCAAGAAAGATAAGAAGTTCGAATGGACTCCACAATGTGAGCACAGCTTTCAGGAACTGAAAAGACGCCTGACCTCTGCTCCCGTACTGGTACCGCCAGACTTCTCCAAGGACTTTGTTATCTACTGCGACGCCTCGCGACAAGGACTAGGTTGCATTCTCATGCAAGATCGACACGTAATTGCTTACGCTTCACGGCAATTGCACCCACATGAGGAGAATTATCCTACTCATGATCTAGAGCTTGCAGCCGTAGTCTATGCACTTAAGACCTGGCGACATTACCTCCTTGGTAATCGTTGTGAAATATTCACTGATCACCAAAGTCTGAAGTATATTTTCACCCAACCGGATTTGAATCTCAGGCAGAGACGTTGGGTTGAATTGATCACAGACTTCGACTTAGGAATAACCTACACCCCAGGGAAAGCCAACGTCATGGCTGATGCGCTAAGTCGTAAATCTTATTGTAACAACCTGATGTTACAACAAAGTCAACCGCTTCTCCATGAGGAATTTCGGAAGCTTAACCTTCACATTATACCTCAAGGTTTTCTTTCCACCTTGGTGGCAAAACCTACCCTTACGGATCAAATTATTAAAGCACAGAAGGTAGATCCGGGAATCTCCCGCATCAAGAGGAACATTCAGAAAGGAATTGCGAATTGTTTCTCCATTAATGATCAAGGAGTCGTATACTTCGGGGATCGACTAGTGGTTCCCAAAGTGCGCAACCTGAGGCGATTGATCCTTAAGGAAGCTCATGAATCTCCTCTCACCATTCATCCCGGTAGTACTAAGATGTATCAGGACCTACGCCAGAGGTTCTGGTGGACTAGGATGAAGAGAGAAATTGCTCAGTATATTGCAAATTGCGACGTCTGTCGACGTGTAAAAGCAGAGCATCAACGGCCTGCTGGCACCCTTCAACCCTTAGCTATTCCTGAATGGAAATGGGATAAAATTGGTATGGATTTCATTACCGGTTTTCCCAGGACCAAGAGAGGGAATAATGCTATCTTCGTCGTGGTCGATCGTCTTTCCAAAGTAGCTCATTTCTTACCTGTTCGTGAGAGTATAACCGCTAGTCAGCTGGCAGATTTGTACATCTCCCGAATAGTGTCCCTCCATGGTGTTCCTTTGGAAATCAATTCGGATCGAGGAAGTCTTTTCACCTCTCGATTTTGGGAAAGTTTCCAAAATGCTATGGGAACCCGTCTCTCCTTTAGCACCGCTTTCCACCCTCAGTCAAGTGGTCAAGTGGAACGCGTCAACCAAATTCTAGAAGACATGCTTCGAGCCTCCGTTATCTCTTTCGGAATGGACTGGGAGAAGTGCCTTCCATTTGCCGAATTCGCTTACAACAACAGCTATCAATCTAGCTTGGGTAAAGCCCCTTTTGAAGTTCTCTATGGACGACGATGTCGAACACCCCTTAACTGGTCAGAGACCGGGGAAAGACAATTCTTTGGCCCGGATATGATTCAGGAAGCAGAAGAACAAGTTCGTATCATTCGTGAAAAGTTGAAAACAGCCCAATCTCGTCAAAAGAGTCAATATGACCGAAAACATAAGGCTATGACTTTCGAGGTTGACGAGAAGGCTTATCTTCGGGTCACCCCTCTGAAGGGAACCCATCGTTTCGGTATCAAAGGCAAATTGGCTCCTCGTTACATTGGACCTTTTCGCATTCTTGCCAAACGAGGAGAAGTTGCCTACCAGTTGGAACTACCTCCGCACCTCTCCAGAGTTCACGATGTCCTCCACATTTCTCAACTCAGGCGTTGCTTCTCGGATCCTATCCGTGAAGTGGACCACGAAACGCTTGATCTCCAAGATGATCTTACATATCGGGAGTACCCCATTCGTATCCTCGATCAAGCCGAACGTACCACGCGATGTCATAATATCAAGTTTCTCAAGGTTCAATGGTCGCACCATTCTGAGGATGAAGCAACTTGGGAAAGGGAGGATCGTCTTCGACTTGAATATCCCGCCTTCTTCTCGGAGGAACCAAAATCTCGGGACGAGATTCTTTTGAGTGGGGGTGAGTTGTCACACCCTAGCTAGTCATGCATTAGAGCGTTGCATCATGTTTACTCTTTCATCAGAAACTTGAAATGGGGATGACAGAACCCCCAGTCCCCTCTGAAACCAACTAGGGTTACTAAAATAATTTTCAATGAACCTGAAATGCCCTTCTAAAATGCCCATCATTTTTGTCTTGGTTCAGAACCTCTGCCAAAAGTGGTGCACATTTTCCTAGGCCATCCTAGGGTTTTTGAATTAAATCATAAATATTTGAATTTGGGCATTTAAAATAATATAAAATATTTAAATGCTCAAATATCTCCAAACTAAAATGTTTCATGTTGGAAATAATCCAACTATGGGCCAGGAATAGTTTGGTGATTTTTGAAGTTGCCTAGGTATTTTATTTAATTCAACAAAGTTGCAGATATATTAAATAAAAACAGAAACAGAAGAAAAGGGGGAAAACTTACCTGGGCTCCTCCCTGTGCGGCCCAGCCAGCTGGCCGGCCCAGCAAGCCAGCCCAGCCCACCACCGCCGTCGTCCTCCTGGCGCCAGTCGGCCAGGCGTGTGGCCGGCGCGCGCGCACGGCCGGAGCGCCACGCCACCAGCCCGTCTGCCTGCCTCCCTCGCCAGCGCGACGCCGCGGCGTTTCTTCTCGGTGCCGCCCCGATCCCCTGGCCTTATCCCTCTCTCTCTCCCGTGCTGCTCCCTCCCTCTCTCTCACGGCCGAACACCACCGTCGCCGCCGTTCGCCATAGCCACCGTCTCCGACCACCTCTCGCTCCCCCGACTAGCTCAGGAGCTCCGCCTCGACTCCCTCTTCCTCCCCACCGCTCCACGGGTCTCCGGAAGCCCTGCATCGCCGCCACGTCGCCGTTCCCCTCTTCGGGCTCCGACCACCGTCGCCGTCAAATTCGTCGTCTCCGGCGCGTCCCCGAGCCCGCTTCGACGCCCACTGCAACCGCGGTGAGCCCCCGGATCGTTTCCCCCTTCTCCCCTGATCTCTCCCGACCTCTAGGCCCTAGCCCCACCTCGGCCGAAAGCTCCACGCCGCCGACGATGTCGCCGTCGTGGCCACGGTCGCCGTAGCGCCCAACCGAGCACACCATCGTGCTCCACACCTCACTAGGAGCACGTAGCACGCACCAACACCTCCCCTAACGCCCTGCAACGCCGTTTCCGACCGCACCCGAACTCCGGCCGCCGCAGCCGAGCTCGCCGTCGTCAACTCCGGCCACCCCGAGCCCAACCACCACCACCAATAGTCGCGGCTCAACCTCAGCAACACGTAGATGCCTTCCGCCGTCCATTTGGTTGCCGGAATGGCAAAAAGCACTTTCGCCGCCGTCTCGGACCTCGCCGGCGTCATGTCGCCGGTGGGGTTTGACTTGTCCGACCTGGGGTTTGACCCCCCCAGGGTCACTGACGCGTGGGCCCTGTCGGCCAGGTGGTTAGGTTAGCGCTAACTACTGTTAGTCAACCCCCCTGACACTGACAGTGGGCCCCAGCGCCTCTAATCCCTAATTAGGATTAAATTAAACCTGTTAAACCCCCCCTGTCACTGACGTGTGGCCCCACACGTCAGGTTTGACTCCAGCCAGCCGCAGTTGACCACTGACGTCATGCTGACGTCATGCTGGCGCAATAATTATATTCTGGATTTAAATTAAAACAGGAAATTCCAGAATATTATTTAAACTTCAAAAATTCATAACTTTTATTCTGTAACTCCAAATTGGACAAATTATATATGAAAAATGATCAGAAAAATCCAATCTATCCATCTGTACTATTTTCATGCATGATCAAACAAGTTAAATTGATGTTTCAAGCAGAACAAGGAAAAGCACTTTAAAAGGCCATATTTGAATTTGAAATTTGAATCTTTGATTCAAATTTGTTCAAACCCTTCTGGTCTTAGTTGCATTAGCCCAACACACTCATATTGCCATGTTTCATGCATGCATCATATTGTTGCACATTGTTTGGTGATGGTTGTGTATCGCTGTCCTTTGCGACAGGTTCTGCCCCCGAGGAGTACCGTGATTACCCTAACGAAGAACCATATCAGTGCATCGAACCATCAGGCAAGCAACCAACCATTTGATCATATCGATACAATCCCATGTTCTCGCTCCTGCTCTCTTTTACTGCATTAAGACAACGCGATTCAAACTGCTGTGTGCTACGGTAGTTGAACCCATTTCCTCTGCATGACCTGTCATTGCCACAGTAACTAGATGAAACCCACTAGCATGTGTAGGAGTTGATTGAGCCCTATGTATGTGTTGTTCCTACCTTGATATGCCTGCTATGCTTAGAGTCGTGTTAGATCTGGTTCATCTGGGTGATGGGCTGGAGTGAAATGTTATGTCGGTAAGGAGAGTGGTGTGGTGAACACGATTTGGTAAAGGTATCGATGAGAGGCCATGTAGGAGTACATGGTGGGTTGTTTCATTGAAGCCGACCTTAAGCACTGAAATCTGTATGTGTGATTTAAGAATCAGCTACTACCATGCATTGGGCCCGAAACCAATGGACCCTCTCGGCTTCTTATTCACCCTAGTTCCCCGTCCAGGAGTTGCAAGTAGTTTCTGGTGTTTGTAGCCTACTGGAGGCCGTGGACAGCGCTGACCGTAGGGGTGGGCTGTGATGCGGTAGGTACGTGGCCGGGTGTACCGAATACCCGTTAGGTATCTCGGGAACCCTGTTCACATCGTTCGGGGCCGTATGGGAAACCTCGGCCGGACTCCCTGCGGATGGAACCTGAATAGGCGATAAACCTGGACTGGAGGCTTAGGTGATTAGGTAGGTCGTGGCCGACACCCACGTTGGGCTTCCGCTTGAAGGTTGCCGAGTACATGTCATGTAGACGACGGTAAGTGGTGAGAGTGTGTATGAAGAAGTACACCCCTGCAGGGTTAACATGATCTATTCGAATAGCCGCGTCTGCGGTAAAGGACTACTTGGTTGCCTATACAGTTCATAGACAAGTAAATGGATACTGTTAAAAGCCTCAAGATAAGTGTGAGTGCCGAGGATGGCTCTTCCGTAGGAAGACGGAGGTGGATCCTCGGTAGTGTATTGAAGTGGTGAGTAGTGGACTCGTGTGCGCAAAACATTTCAGGTTGGAGTATTGTAGGATAGTCTAGCCAAGAGTCAAAGCTGGCTTGCTGCAATAACTCCACCAACCCTTCTTGATACTATGCATGTATGTAGGATCTGATGTAAGTCTTGCTGAGTACCTTTGTACTCATGTTGCTATAATCTACATTTTTACAGAAGACGCTGCAACCCCTTCTGATGGGTTCTATGTAGACGTTGACATCAACGAGTAGGCTAAAGACCCAGGTGGTGACCCTGAGCTTGTGGTGGACCACGTAGTATAGCTAGGCTTTCCAAGCCTCTTTTATTTTACTAGTTGTCTGTACCCAGACAATGTACTTCCGCTGCTGGCTTGTATGACTGTATGACTTGTATGTTGGGTCATGAGACCCGTACCTTTGTGAATGTTATGTATGGCTCCCTGAGCCTTAAATAAAGTACTTGTGTCATAGAGTCATGTTGTGATGCTTCGTTGTATTTGCACATATCGAGCATATTGTGTGTATGATTGAAATGCTTGGTATGTGTGGGATCTGACTATCTAGTTGTTTATCTTTAGTAGCCTCTCTTACCGGGAAATGTCTCCTAGTGTTACCGCTGAGCCATGGTAGCTTGCTACTGCTCTGGAACACTTAGGCTGGCCGGCATGTGTCCTTCTTCGTTCCTGTGTCTGTCCCTTCGGGGAAATGTCACGCTTTGAGTACCGGAGTCCTGTTAGCCCGCTACAGCCCGGTTTACCGGAGTCCTGCTAGCCCAGTGCTACAGCCCGGACCCACTTGCTGATGACCGACACGTTCGAAGCTGGGTCATGGATGCCTGTCCCTGTAAGTCTGTGCCACTTCGGGTTTACGACTAGTCATGTCAGCCCGGGCTCCTTATCATATGGATGCTAGCGACACTATCATATACGTGAGCCAAAAGGCGCAAACGGTCCCGGGAAAAGGTAAGACGACACCCGTGGGGATACCGTGCGTGAGGCCGCAAAGTGATATGAGGTGTTACCAGCTAGATCGATGTGACATCGAGTCGGGGTCCTGACAAATTGATAGAAAAGCGCATAGTTATGAGATTATCTAGGCATGATCATGTATGTAGGCATCATGTCCGCAACAAGTAGACCGAAACGATTCTGCATCTACTACTATTACTCCACACATCGACCGACTCCTGCCTGCATCTATAGTATTAAATTCATAAGAAAAGAGTAACGCATTAAGCAAGATGACATGATGTAGAGGGATAAACTCAAGCAATATGATATAAACCCCATCTTTTTATCCTCGATGGCAACAATACAATATGTGCCTTCCTGCCCCTGCTGTCACTGGGAAAGGACACCGCAAGGTTGAACCCAAAGTTAAGCACTTCTCCCATTGCAAGAAAGATCAATCTAGTAGGCCAAACCAAATTGATAATTCGAAGAGACTTGCAAAGATAACCAATCACACATAAAAGAATTCAGAGAAGATTCAATTATTTCTCATGGATAAACTTGATCATAAACCCACAATTCATCGGATCTCGACAGACACACCGCAAAAGAGTTACATCAAATAGATCTCCAAGAAGATCGAGGAGAACATTGTATTGAGATTCAAAGATAGAGAAGAAGCCATCTAGCTAATAACTATGGACCCTGAAGGTCTGTGGTAAACTACTCACAACTCATTGGAGAGGTCTTGGAGATGATGTAGAGGCCCTCCGTGGTCGATTCCCCCTCCGGTGGAGCACTAGCGAAGGCTCCAAGATGGGATCTCACGGATACAGAAGGTTGCGGTGGTGGAAATAGTTTTTCGTGGTGCTCCCCGATGTTTTCAGGGTACGGGAGTATATATAGGCGAATGAGGTAGGTCAGGGGAGCCACGAGGGGCCCACGAGAATGGGGGGGCACCCTCCTGCCTCGTGGCCGCCTTGGCTGCTTCTTGACGTCCACTCCAAGTCTCCTGGATTGCATTGGTTCCAAAAAGATCGCTCCCGAAGGTTTCATTCCATTTGGACTCCGTTTGATATTCCTTTTCTTCGAAACACTGAAATAGGCAAAAAAACAACAATTCGGGTTGGGCCTTCGGTTAGTAGGTTAGTCCCAAAAATGATATAAAAGTGTAAAGTAAAGCCCATAAACATCCAAAACGGGTAATATAATAGCATGGAACAATAAAAATTATAGATATGTTGGAGACGTATCAGGAGGCCATAGGTTTCACTAGTGGCTTCTCTCAAGATAGCATGTATTATGGTGGGTGAACAAATTACTGCCGAGCAATTGATAGAAGAGCGCATAATTATGAAGACATCTAAGGCAATGATCATGAGCATAGACATCACGTCCGTGTCAAGTAGACCGAAATGATTCTGCATCTACTACTATTACTCCACACATTGACCGCTATCCAGCATGCATCTAGAGTATTAAGTTCATAAGAACGGAGTAACGCATTAAGCAAGATGACATGATGTAGAGGGATAAACTTAAGCAATATGATATAAACCCCATCTTTTTATCCTCGATGGCAACAATACAATACGTGCCTTGCTGCCCCTACTGTCACTGGGAAAGGACACCGCAAGATTGAATCCAAAGCTAAACATTATCCCATTGCAAGAAAGATCAATCTAGTAGGAAAAAGTAAACCCATAATCCGAAGAGACTTGCAATGAAATCAAATCATGCATGTAAGAATTCAGAGAAGAACCAAATAATATTCATAGATAATCTTGTTCATAAATCCACAATTCATCGGATCTCGGCAAACACACCGCAAAAGAATATTACATCGAATAGATCTCCAGTAAAATCGAGGAGAACTTTGTATTGAGAATCAAAGAGAGAGAAAAAGCCATCTAGCTAATAACTATGGACCCAAAGGTCTGTGGTAAACTACTCAAGCTTCATCGGAGAGGCTATGGTGTTGATGTAGAAGCCCTTTGTGATCTATTCCCCCTCCGGCAGATCGCCAGAAAAGGCCCCAAGATGGGATCTCACGGGTACAGAAGGTTGCGGAGGTGGAAAAGTGGTTTTGTGGCTCCCTGTGATGTTTCTAGGGTATAAGAGTATATATAGGCGAAAGAAGTACGTCAGTGGAGCTTCGAGGGGCCCACGAGGGTGGGGGGCGCGCCTACCCCTCTTGGGCGCACCCTCCTACCTCATGGCCTCCTCGTAGACTCCCAGACTTCAATTCCAAGTCTTATGGATTGCTTTTGGTCCAAGAAAGTTCCTCGCGAAGGTTTCATTCCGTTTGGACTCCGTTTGGTATTCCTTTTCTGTAAAACTCTAAAATAGGCACACAAAAACAGAAACTGGCACTGAGCCTCCGGTTAATAGGTTAGTCCCAAAAATAATAAAAAAGAGCATATTAAAGCTCATTAAACATCCAAAACAGATAATATAATAGCATGGAACAATCAAAAATTATAGATACGTTGGAGATGTATCAATAGTCAAGCTTCTCAGCCCCTTTTCATTTGTAGTTGTCTGTTCTCAGACATGTTACGCTTCTGTTGCTTGTATGCTCCGAATGTTGGGTCATGAGACCCATGTTTGTAATACTTGGCTCCTCGGAGCCTAATGAATAAATACTTTGGGTCGTAGAGTTTTGTTGTGATGCCATGTGGTATTTGCACATAATTTATATCGAGTATATTGTGTGTATGTTATTGAAATGCTTGGAATGTGTGGGATCTAACAACCTAGTTGTTTATTCTTGGTAGCCTCTCTTATCAGGAAATGTCTCCTAGTGCTTCCACTGAGCCATGGTAGCTTGCTACTGCTCCGGAACACTTAGGTTGGCCGGCATGTGTCCTTCTTCGTTCGTGTGTCTGTCCCTTCGGGGAAATGTCACATGTTGTTCCTTTAATTCCTTATAGCTTGCTACAACTTGGGTTCATACGTTGTTGATCGACACATTCGTCGTTGGGTCATGTATGCATGTCCCTGTAAGTTAGCACCACCTTGGGTTTACGCCTAGTCATCTCGGCCCGGGTTCTTTGTCATATGGATGCTAGCGACACTATCATATACGTGAGCCAAAAGGCGCAAGAGGCCCCGGGCCAGGTAAGGTGGCACCCGTGCGAATACCGTGCTTGAGGTCACAAAGTGATATGATATGTTACATGCTAGGTCGGTGTGACTTAGGATCAGGGTCCTGACAGTAAAACACAAGATACTCCTATGCATAACGAGACACATGGAAATAACATACCAATAGAAAAGCTTTACCAAACACAAAACATACTTGGATTCCATACAAAAAATGAGTAAGATATATCTATTCTACCGATCACAAGATAGAACCAACAATCTAACTCTACCGCTGGATTTCTATGGTCATAGGGAGAATTTTATCTATTGGGCTCATAGTCATATGATCGATAAAACTAAAGAACTATGGTGATTCCATCCGATAGCCTCCGATTTTTTATGTGCACGGCCAACTATAGAAATAGGCCAAACTATGATGTCAAATAGATGAGTAGTGATTCAAGGAAGGAGCTTGCAAAAGTAATTGGAGAGGTGCTCACCGAGTTTGACAGAACGGTCCGATGAACTCGACGAACAGTGTACACGGACATGCTAAATTCTTCGTGTGTGCTCAGAGGAACAAGTTATTTCTTCCCTGAATGGAGTTAAGGCATGGAGGAGAAGAACTTGGCGCAAGGGTTTGGATAGAGGCGCTTGGAATCACCCGGAACGAGCACTCGCGTCCATAGACAGATAGTAGTTCGGGGAGAGTTCTTGGAGAGAGGAGGAAGGGAGAGGGCAGCAAAAGTGATGGGTTTGGAAGAGGAGAGCAAGACACACGTGTACATAACTTTAGAACTTGAAATGGTTGAGAGTGTTGGCGCTGCCTCTTGCAGCGCCGCTTCTTCTCTACCTTGCAACTCTCTCAGCTCAAGGATTCTCTCAAGAAAACATGCATGTACTAGAGGTGGAAGAAGAGGACGCAGGAAATTTTGTGGCACCGCAGAACTTGTGACTTTTCCGTTTCTCTTACTCTCTTGACAATGGACATGATTACATGGGGTTAAGTAGCCGGACTAACCCAGCCAAAACGCACCCACTAACCACTACCTTACATGCACCCCACATAGTTCTACATGCAACACACACGGACACGCCACTAACGGCTTGACCCACTAATCACTCCAGCACACACATGTACAGGATTGAGTCACCTCCAAGTTTGCAACAGACATGAGCTTACCCACGACACAATTGACGCACGCCACAACCTATTGCGTCTGCTTCTTGCTCCACTGTTGATCTGCCACCGGACTTGGACGTTGTGACTCTATGGAGCTGTACCCATTTTGCTAACCAACACATCCATGCAGCAGACTACCTACTCATCACTAGCTTGTACACACACATCATCTCATCTCTACATGAGTGTATGGCCGCAGCCTAATGGTTGAGCATGTCTACATGCATGACACTAAATAAATGTAATGAAAAACCAAAACAACAAGGTTAACTCTAACAGAGAGTTGAGGGAATTGGGGGAGGGGCTTGATTCATTGTTGTAAGTCTGTCTTCTATTCGTTGAGAATGAACATAGAAGATGAAGGAGAGGAGGCGCACAATATAGAGGTTTTAGTTTGGAAACTGATGGGATTTAAGGAAAAGTGGAGGGTAGCAATCATGACTCGATGATGGCGTTTCTTTCCTTGTATGTGTGGCTGTTTCTTTTCTGGAGTTGTGAATGTACAGGAGGAGAAGAGGAGAGGTGTTCGTTGGATGGGCCAAGTGGATGGAAGCCCATGTGGAGAGGAGGGAAGGAGAAAAAAAGAGAAAAATAGATGGGCTAAGCCCATGCGACTTAGACATGAAAAAAATAATAGCGACTCAACCCAGGGAAGAGAAGGCAAGATGTTGGACAGATGGAATTTCGCCCAGAGTTTGAGATAGGAAAACAGATTGATTCTCCTCTTAGGAAAACTTAGACAAGGAAAGAAACTCAAACAAATATCAAACGGATTTCACACAAACCAAAGTAAATTCAAAGGTGCATATTTAAATATGCCAAAGAAGAGAAAATAAAGCCCGACTAAAAGAAAAGAAGTAAACTCAAATTTTAATTTAGGTTTACATTAGTTCAAATTAAACACGTTAAATTATAAAATCCCAATTTAAGCTTGGTTAAAAATAAAACAAATGAAGTTTTCTCACCCTGATTTTTGGACAACGTTTTCTTTCCGAGAATCAGGATGTTACAATGACTCAACAACCCTAACTACGGGAAAGAATCCCAAACTAATACTATCGCCAGATTGACAACACCTCCCTTTCCCCAACATCGTCCAGGCCAACAGAGAAGAGGGGAGGCCGACGATGGGACGGGAGGAGTGCCTAGGGTTCTTTTTTTGGGTTACGCCTCCTTTCCTTCTATGTTCTTCTGTGTCTTCTCAATACAACAACTACGAAAATCATTTTGGGTGATAACTTTTAGGGTGAAGGTTTTTTTCCTCTCAGACCATACACATATGAGATATAGCATCGAAACTTTTCGAGACGAATCGATCATGAAGACAAATCATATATCATATTAGCTATTCGAGACCCAAAACAACCCATTTCAAAAATACCATTTTAAATGATAATGGCATTGTTTTCGTCTCCTCACGTCGTAGAGCCATCACACATATGCACGGGTTTATTAGTGCCCTAAAGGAAATCCAACTGAGAGCGCCAATGATGGAATAGTAGGGCCTCTTTGTATAACAACAATTCAAAAATGTAGCAATAGAAAAAATATATGATTGAGATGTCCCTTACCATGGAGTCTTATAAGATTTGAAAACACATAATTTTTTGAATATGCATCTTTGGTTGGTGCACAGGAAACAAATGCATGAATTATAGAGGACTGGTGAGAGAGTTTTAAGAGAGATGGAGTGGAAGGGCATTGGACTTCTCAAAAGGAAAGAAATGAATTAAGATCATGTTGAGATTCATTTGGAATGGGAGGTATATGAAGTAGGACCAAGGTAAGAAAAAACCATGACTCAAGGATTTTAACTGATACCCACAACTCTAGGCCTAAGGGCATCTCCAATTCCGACCCTCAAACCTCCCGCAACCGTTTGGACCGCGTTGTCTAGACCACAGAAGCCATCCAACAAGGACCTGTATCAGTCCGCGGGGTGGTACGGACGCGATTTCTCCCGCAAAACAAAAAAAAGTGAGGGAGATTTGCTGAAGTCCAGATGGATCCCAAGCCCGCTTCTGACCGCCCCGCTTCTGACCGCCCTGACCCACCAAAAACCCCTCCCCCTCCCACACGCGCATCCCGCCCGGTGCCAGCCGCCTGCATTCATGCCGCTGTAGAGCGTGTCACTCCGCATTGAAGGTGGCTCAGGGCGGACGCGATCTCTCACTACATCCGCCATTGAAACGGCTTGCTGACCGAGGGTGCCGCCGCTGCACGCCCAGCTGAACACGAACACGCCTCTGATACGTCTCCAACATATTTATAATTTTTGATTATTCCATGCTGTTATATTATCACTCTTGGATGTTTTACAATCATTTTATAGTCATTTTATATCATTTTGTGGTACTAAACTATTGACATAGTGCCACGTGCCAGTTGTTGTTTTTTGCATGTTTTTTACATCGCACGAAATCAATACCAAACGGAGTCCAAACGCAGTGAAACTTTTTGTGTATTATATATGGACCAGAAGACATCTAGTGGGCCGAAGAAGCACCTGGGGGGGTGCTCCGAGGGGAGCACAACCTACCAGGGCGCGCCTGGAGGCCCAGACGCGCCCTAGTGGCTTGTGCCCACCTTGGGTGCCCCCCGAACCGCCTCTTTACTCTATAAATACCCCAATATTCCAGAAACCCTAGAGGAGTCGACGGAAATCAATTCCAGCCGCCGCAAGTTCCAGGACCACCAGATCCAATCTAGACACCATCACGGAGGGGTTCATGATGTCTATTGGTGCCTCTCCGATGATACTTTGAGTTTATGATCAGATCTATCTTTTTATCCATGAAAGTGATTTGAGTCTTCTTTGATATCTTATATGCATGATTGCTTATAGCCTCATATTTCTTATCCGATATTTGGGTTTTGTTTGGCCAACTCGATCTATTTATCTTGCAATGGGAAGAGGTGCTTTGTGATGGGTTCGATCTTACGGTGCTTGATCCCAGTGACAGAAAGGGAACCGACACGTACGTATGGTTTCTATTAAGGATAACAAGATGGGATCTATTTCTACATAAATAGATCTTGTCTACATCATGTCATCATTCTTATTGCATTACTCCATTTCTCCATGAACTTAATACACTAGATGCATGCTGGATAGCGGTCGATGTGTGGAGTAATAGTAGTAGATGCAGGCAGGAGTCGGTCTACTAATCTTGGACGTGATGACTATATAATGATCATTGCCTGCATATCGTCATGATTATTTGAAGTTTTATCAATTTGCTAATAGTAATTTGTTCACCCACCGTTTGCTATTTTTCTCAAGAGAAGCCACTAGTGAAACCTACGGCCCCCGGGTCACTTATTTAATATGTTTGACTTTGTGATCTATTTGCCTTTGCTTTTATTTTCAGATCTATTAAACCAAAAATACAAAAATACCTTGCTGCACTTTATTTTGTTTGCCGTTCGATCTATCAATATTTACAACTCTCTCACGTTCGTTTGCCAATTTCTGGCACCATTACCTGAAAGGGATTCAACCTCTTTAATATGTCTGGTTGCGAGTATTTGTTATTTGTGTGTAGGTGTTGTTTACGTAGTGTTGCTTGGTTCTCCTACTGGTTCGATAACATTGGTCTCATCACTGAGGGAAATACCTACTGTCGTTGTGCTGCATCATCCCCTCTTTGGGGAAATACCGACGTAGTCCTAGTAGACATCAAAAGGAATTTCTGGCGCCGTTGCCGGGGAATACATCATCAACATCTACCAGGTTCCTAATCACAAATCTCATCTCCTTGCAATTTACATGATTTTCAATTTGCCTCTTGTTTTCCTCTCCCCTTTCACAAAAATTTGTCACTTTATTTGCTCTCCTTTTCGTTCGCCATTTTCTCGTCAGATCTGTCCTTTGCTTGCAATCATGAGTGATTTTGGTATGGCAGCAACAGATGATGGCCTAACTCCTAAGATTGGAAGAACGGGCAGTCTAGATGCTAAAACTTTTATCTTGGGGCAAGGGAATGTTATTGGAAAAGAACGTATCCAAGAATTTTTCAATTGTGTTGGAAATTTAAGTCTTGATGATAGTCCTATACTTAGAAAGACTAGATCTTATGTAGAAGCTATTTCAACACTAACTCTGAAACTTGAAAGTAAATTTATCCATACTCATCCTACTTTGCAAAGATTGTTTTTTGAGCTTCCCGTTATAATGAATCATAAAGCTAAAAAGTTGGCTACTCTCGTTCTTATGAATGAATTTGACTACATAATACGGGAAGCTAGGGAAGTCTTTGATTTTTATGGTATGAATCATGAAAAGCCCGTGATAGATGAAATTATTTACAAGAGTGATTATGCATTAAGACATTTTCTTGGGGATAATAAAATCTTTGATGAGAATCTTAAAAAGAAAGTCCCCATTTTAGATATAATCCAACAAGTTTTCAATAATGTTAATCAGCATTACTCTTGGATTGTCGCCGGAAATCAATGGAGGTATGATGATAAGCAACTTAATAGTGCTAAAGTTTCTATGTATAATATGTTTTATGTTGTTTTTACAAAGCCTCATGACAAAAACATTCCTAAGGAAATTAAGGAGAAGGACAACAAAATGTAGATCCTTGCTTTATGCCTAGCTAGGGGCGTAAAACGATAGCACTTGTTGGGAGGCAACCAAATGAATAAAATTTATATTTGCCTTTTACTTTCTTTTCATGAGTGTTTGCACATTATGCTAATGTTATGATTTTGTTTTTTGTGTTTTAGTTAGTGTTTGTGCCAAGCAAAGCCTTTAGGACCTTCTTGGGTGATAGTTGTTTGATCTTGCTAAAAACAGAAACTTTTGCGCTCACGAAAATAATTTTCATTTTTAACAGGAGTGTGATATAATACCAATTATTTTTGGATAAGATTAATATACAAATTTCTAAGGTCTTCTTAATTTTTCAGAATTGTTGGGGTTTCAGAAGTATTCGAAATATCCAGATTTCTACAGACTATTCTGTTTTTGACAGATTCTGTTTTCTTTGCGTTGTGTGCTTGTTTTGATGATTCTATGGTTTTCTTTAAAGATTTTTTGCCATAGAAAAGTTGGAATACAATAGATATAATTCAATAATAAAATATGAATGGGTTGCAACAATACATATAGTAGTGATTTGTTTTCTTATACTAACGGATCTCACGAAGGTTTTGTCGAGTTTTGTGTGATTGAAGTTTTCAAGTTTTGGGTGATGTTATGATGGATGAAGGAATAAGGAGTAATAAGAGTCTAAGCTTGGGGATGCCCATGGCATCCCAAGCTATTATCCAAATAGAATCAAGCAACTAAGCTTGGGGATGCCCGAGTGGCATCCCCTCTTTCTTCTAATGACTATCGGTATTTTACTCGAAGCTATATTTTTATTCATCACATACTATGAGTTTTGCTTGGAGGGTCTTGTATGATATGAGTCTTTTCTTGTTTTTATTTTTGTTTTAAGTCTTAAATCCTTGCTGGGCACACCCATTTGAGAGAGCCAAAATTAGGCCATGACTTGTTAGAATTGCTCTCTTTGCTTCACTTAAATCATTATGAGCTATGGAATTGCTCTAGTGCTTCACTTATATCTTTTTGAGCATGGTGTGTTTTGTTATTTTTGAAGAAATGCTCTCATGCTTCACTTAGATTTATTTGAGAGTTGGTAAAATTTTCAGAAATTCTCTCTTGCTTCACATAAATTAGGTTGAGAGAAAGAAATACCATGCTCATGATCTTCACTTATATTGGTTTGAGTTTATCAAAAGCAACACATGAAAATTAGTTCCAAAGTGATAAATATCCAAGGAGGATATAATAAAAACTTTCATGAAGATCATTTGACAAAATAAACTTGATTCCTTGTAATATTTTTGAGATATGATGATGTGATATGTGAGTCATGTTGATGAGTAATTATGCTTTAGTAAGAATATTGGTGTTAAGGTTTGTGATTTCCGATGCAAGCATGAAATTCAATAGTTATGCAATGAAATTACATCCTACTTGTGGTGCATTATTTGATGTTAATTATGCTCAATGATCGCTTATGAGATTATTCGTTTCTTGGTTGGTCGCTTCTCAATCTTTTGCTAGCCTTCATTTTGCACTAAGTATGATCACTACTTGTGCATCCAAAATCCTTTAAACTAGTTTTGCCACATGAGTCCACCATACCTACCTATATGCGGTATTCTTTTATTGTTCTAAGCAAATTTTTATGTGCCATCTCTAATTTTCAAAATAAATTTCTCTTTTGTGTGCTCGTACCGCTCATGAATCGGTAGGGGGTGGCTAATATATTTCCATGCTAGATATGTTATTCTCACGATGAGTGTTTATTCACTTGTCATTGCACGAGAGTAAGGCAAAGGTATTAGGGATGCCCAGTCCCGAAATGAAAAAATGAATTTACTTTATGTTGTCAAGTAATAAATTCCTTGGAAAGTGTTGGTATGGAGGGCAACCGTGGATATGGCTAGCCATGGAAAGTAAAATTATGGTTGAAAAAGGCATAAACTTTAATTTCTGTTTGGGAATCGCCTATGATACATCTAGCATGGAAAGTATTGAGAACTTCTCGATCGTTCTTGTTGACAGGAAAAGCATGCCTCCCAAAATGTTTTTATCTCTAGGTTTTTCGCTTTGAGCTCTGCCACCTCTACAAATCCCTACTTCCCTCCGCGAAGGGCCTTTCTTTTACTTTATGCAATTTTTATTTTTAATTTGAGTCTCCATCTTCTCTTATAAAGCACCAACTAGGGGGCACTATGATTGTACTTCAGCATTGGGTGTAGCTAATATGCGAGTGTGTTTCATGAATGGATCAATGATTGAGCATGATGGGCTAGGGATAACTTATGTTAGCATTGATATTTTGAAGGACATGGTTGCTTGTTGGTATGCTTGAGTATTTAAGTCTAATGTCAAAACTAACTATTGTTTTGAACCATATAAAAATCCAAATGTCCATGCTACAAAGAAAATAATATAAGATGACATGTTAGGCAGCATTCCACATCAAAAATTCTGTTTCTATCATTTACATACTCAAGGACGAGCAGGAATTAATCTTGGGGTTGCTGATACGTCTCCAATGTATCTTTAATTTTTTATTGTTCCATGATGTTATATTATCATTCTTGGATGCTTTACAATCATTTTATATTATTTTTTGGTAGTAACCTATTGATATAGTGCCAAGTGCCAGTTGCTGTTTTTTGCATGTTTTTTACATCGTAGGAAATCAATACCAAACGGAGTCCAAATGCTATGAAACTTTTTGTGGATTTTTTATGGATCAAAAGACATCTAGTGGGCCGAAGAAGCACCTGAGGGGTGCTTCGAGGGGAGCACAACCCACCAGGGCGTACCTGGAGGCCCAGGCGCGCCCTACTGGGTTGTGCCCACCTCGGGTGCCCCCCGAACCGCCTCTTTACTCTATAAATACCCCAATATTCCATAAACCCTAGAGGATTCGACAGAAATCAATTCCAGCCGCCGCAAGTTCCAGAACCACCAGATCCAATCTAGACACCATCACAGAGGGGTTCATGATATCTATTGGTGCCTCTCCGATGATGTGTGAGTAGTTCTTTGTAGACCTACGGGTCCGTTGTTAGTAGCTAGATGGCTTCCTCTCTCTCGTTTGATTCTCAATACAATGGTCTCTTGGATGTCCATATGATGTAACTCTTTTTGTGGTGTGTTTGTTGGAATCCGATGAACTTTGAGTTTATGATCAGATGTATCTTTTTATCCATGAAAGTTATTTGAATCTTCTTTGATCTCTTATATGCATGATTGCTTATAGCCTCATATTTCTTCTCCGATATTTGGATTTTGTTTGGCCAACTCGATCTATTTATCTTGCAATGGGAAGAGGTGCTTTATGATGGGTTCGATCTTACGGTGCTTGATCCCAGTGAAAGAAGGGGAACCGACACGTATGTATCGTTGCTATTAAGGATAACAAGATGGGGTCTATTTCTACATAAATAGATCTTGTCTACATCATGTCATCGTTCTTATTGCATTACTCCATTTCTCCATGAACTTAATACACTAGATGCATGCTGGATAGCGATCGATGTGTGGAATAATGGTAGTAGATGCAAGTAGGAGTCGGTCTACTAATCTTGGACGTGATGCCTATATAATGGTCATTGCTTGGATATCGTCATGATTATTTGAAGTTTTATCAATTGCCCAACAGTAATTTGTTCACCCACCGTTTGCTATTTTTCTCGAGAGAAGCCACTAGTGAAACCTATGGCCCTCGAGTCTCTTCTTTAACATATTTTCCTTTGCGATCTATTTTTCTTTGCTTTTATTTTCAGATCTATTAAACCAAAAATACAAAAATACATTGCAGCACTTTATTTTATTTGGCGTTCAATCTATCAATATTTATAACTCTCTCATGTCCATTTGCCAATTTCTGGCGCCGTTACCCGAAAGGGGTTGACAACCCCTTTAATACATCGGCTTGCGAGTATTTGTTTTGTGTGCATGTGTTGTTTACGTAGTGTTACTTGGTTCTCCTATTGGTTCGATAACCTTGGTCTCATCACTGAGGGAAATACCTATTGTCGTTGTGCTGCATCATCCCTTCCTCTTTGGGAAAATACCGACGTAGTCCTAGCACACATCAGCCTCCTCGCCACATTCATAAACCTCCATTAAACAGGCGTGGAAGCCGAGAAATGTACTCCGGCCACACGCCCGTTCATGAGCGGGCCAGCATTAAATGCAACACCGACTGAGCTCCTCCGGTCCGTCCTCTATTTAAACGAGACCAGACGCTAGGCAAGAATAGCACCCCTCCCCCTCTCCCTCATCTCCTCCTTCACCACTCTTCTGATAGCTTCCGAAGAGCAATTCTCTGGCATACAAGCCGGCTCGGTGGCCCGCTGAGCCGACCGGATACGAGCGAGGCAGCTCGCTGCTCGACCTACCGCACCAACGATGACGCCTCAAACGTCTACCACCCTCTCCCCCAGCCCACATCCTCGGTGGCCGCGGCCACACTGCACATGACACAAGAGGAGGTGGAGAGGATTATCCTCGAGCATCAGGTGACTGCCGGGAAGCCCTGCCGCGACGCAGCCAGCTTCTGCCGCCCCAAGCTTGACGAGCAACACCGACGCCGGGTCGGGCAACGATAACGGAGGAGGAGTCGCCGGTCAGCCCGACATGGCCTACAAGGTCACCTGAAGTATATGATAGTGTAGGATTTTAAGTTTTAGGTTTTAGTTCACCAGACGAAATATTGTCCAGTTTTATGTATAAATTATCGTACTTTCAATGAAATCCGCCGTGTTTATATCAAAATTTGTCAGGATAGATCGAATTTTGTCCTGTTGGTTCGAGTTGTTGTGAAAATGTATGCGGTTACGGTTGGATGGCTGCCTCCCGCGTCCGTGTCCGCGGATTGGCCCCCCTGTCTGTGGACGGATGCGGGAGGAAATTTGTGGGCTGCCGTTGGAGATGTCCTATGTAGTAACAAAAGGCAAATTTACAAGATTAATTATTTAAACCCAAATCTAACACCTAGGGCCCACTGGTCATAGATTGTAACTAGATATAAATATGGGACATGGCCCAGTATGGTTACCACTATGGGCCTCTTTAGATTGTACTCCCTCCATCCTAAAATAAGTGTCTCAACTTAAGAGCTCCTAACCGGCGCCTTCCGCGCCGGTTATGAGAACGGGCGCTCACGTGGCTCCCGTCATGGGCCGGCCCAAAATAAAACATGCGAGCACTGGTTCGTTCCTTTGATCGCTCGTTCAAAAAAGCGATGTTGGTTCGTTTGGTTTTTTCTGGTTTAATTGTTTTACTCATTTTTAGGTTACCCGGTCATTGTTGACCACTGATTAGTTCAATAGACCGTTGAATTTTCAGAAAAGGTTCACAAAACACGTGAACAAATTTCAAAAAACATGAATTAAAAAATAGTTATTGGAATCCGAAAAAGGTTCAAATATTTTTGGAAAAAAACCTCGCAATTTTTAAAAAGTCCACGAATTTTAGAAAAAGTTCATAAAATTTTTAAAAAGTTCATCAATTTTAAAAAGTTCATCGATTTTGAAAAACAATCATTGAATTTGGGAAAAAAGATCACTGACTTTCAAAAAAAAGATTGTCGGTTTTGAAAAAGGTTCACAAACTTGCAAAAATGTTTATCAAACTGGAAAAAAAGTTCACCGAATTTGAAAACAATTCATCAACTTCAAAAAGAGTTCGCTAAAATTTGAAAAAAGTTCACAGAATTTGAAAATAATTCACTGACTTTTATAGAAAAATCTGCAATTTTGCAAAAATGTTCATCAAATTTGAAAAAAAGTTCATCGAATTAGAAAAAAGTTCATTGAATTTGAAAAAAGTTCAGCAATTTTTAAAAAAGTTCATCGAATTTGAAAAAACGTTCACAAAATACGGTGAACTTTGTATATCAAATTAGTAAAAGAAAAGGAATGAATAAAAACTAGCAAGAATAAATAAAAGGAAAAAAGAAAAGGAAAAAACAGGAAGAATAAAAGAGGGAAGAAGCTCTACGTGATCACATAACTCAACTTTCTCAGGTGGTTAGCGATTGTTGCGCTGAAACCTTGCGGCAAGGGATTGAATCATTCTCAGCGCTTTATTTTTGCACCTTTTTACAAAGGAAAAAAATGAATATGGGTTGGCCCATCGCGGGGGAGGGGGTGTGCGCCCCTGTACCGTTAACACTATAAGGGTGCTACGGGCGCCATATAGGGTTTGCCTCTCAACTTAACACTAACTTTAGTACAAAGTTGTACTAAACTAGAGACACTTATTTTGGGA